>NC_136514.1:31911614-31954114 GCF_053919585.1 Euprymna scolopes | reverse complement strand
GGGAGTCATTCCTGAGAGTTGTCAAAATTATTAGACTACATATCACAGCTGTTGGTAAAAACCCCATAGAAAAGCACCTGTTCCTTTCATTGAGCAACTCGAGACCCCCCCCCATCCACTTCGAACTAGCAAGGTAAGAGTTGGACACAAGGTCGGTTTTTTTTTTTAATGTGGGTGAAAAAAATCCAACTCCCGAAAACAATGGTCAGTCTGGGTTGAAATAGAAAGCAATTGATAATTACCGTCTAGTGAACCGGAAATGGGTGATCATTTTACATTAAATATGTGCAAAGTGATCACACTCTAAATTAATTTTCGTCTCTCCCCCCCCCTCCCCCGACTTTAACCTACACTTTCACTTTAAGCCTACTTTTTCAAGTTGTTTCATGTAATCACCTACGTAATCAATTTTTAAGTTTTTAGTTTTTATTCCCCCCCCCATAGAATTACACGAGTCGGGAAACTACATGATTGTTTGTTTTTTTTTAATTTGACTAAAATTGTTTATTCTTCTAGAATTTAAAAGGTAAAAAAGTAATCCAGTAGTTTTTCGACCCATGCAATTTTATTAGAAAAATAATAAGTTAAAAAAAAAATTTTTTTTTTTAAATTAAAAAAAATAATTAAAACAAATTGAGTATTACGCATAGAATAAAACAAACAAAAAAAACACTTTAAATTGGCAAACTTAGCTTATACACGGTTTTAAGCTAATTTAAAAACTTAGAACGGAGATAAAATTGATTTTTGATATGTTGTGAAACAACTGTTTGTTTGTTTTTATATTACAATAGAAAAATGCGAGCATGAAAAGTAATAGGGTTAAGCTTAAACATAGAAAAGTAAAGGGCTAGTTGTTAAGACTGGAAAAGAAATATTATATTATACTAGCATTTCAGCCACGAGTTGCCCGGGTGTTTGGAGGTGTATGTTGAGAAAAAAAAGAAAAAAAAAAAAAAATGGGGTCAATTATTTTTAACTTTGACCCCTATTATGACCCCTTTACATTTATTGTTTGGGGCTCAAATCAAATTATTAAGTTAGATCTATGTCCAAGGAATCTATATCTAAAATTTTAAGTGTTTAGACCGAAAATTGTCGGAGGAGTTTGGTAGAGTTCTCAAAGGTCAAATCGTTGAACTTTAACCGCTTAACAGCCAAATTTCTGGCCGAAAACGGATTACAAAGATTTTCTCAAATCTCAGTACCCTGGCGTCTTTGGAAGGCAGGCTCAAACCCGTACTGCAAAGGAGAAAAAGAACGGGGAAAAAAATCCTGACGTCTTTGCTGTTACGACTACTGCCAAACTGGAAGTGACGTAGGTTTAAATTAAGGCTAGACGATCAAAAGGAGAGGATGACTTTCAAAAATATCGGCGAAAAAAGCGACTCCCCCCTTGTAGAAAAGTGCCCAGTTGAAGGTGAAGATAGTAAGGATCTTAGCCTATTTTTCGATATTTGTTGTCTGAAAGGGCGAACTTCAAAATGATACTGATCTTGTAAAAATCAGTCGCCTCTGTCAAAAGTTTTAGCCAGACATGCAAACATACATACATACATTTATATATTGGTAACTAAAAATTTTCGACCCAAACCGATTAAAAAGCTTGCCCTATCTCCGAATAACCTTTATGTAAAATTTCAAATATTTAGATCAAAAATTGTCTGAGTAATTTGATAGAGACCGCAGAGGTCAAATTTCTTTTTTACTTTGACTCTTATTATGACCCCTTTACATGTATTGTTTGGGGCTCAAAGAAAGTTATTAAGTTAGATCCATGTCCAAGGAACCTATATCTAAAATTTTAAGTGTTTAAACCCAAAATTGTCGGATGAGTTTGGTAGAGTTCTCAAAGGTTAAATCGTTGAACTTTGACCCCTTAATCAAATTTCTGTCCGAAAACGGATTAGAAAGATTTTCCCAAATCTCAGTACCCTGTATATCAAATTTCGAGTCTGTAGACTTAAAATTGAGAGAGTTATTGCATAGGGAAATGTGTACACACACACACGTTCACTTATATATATATATATATATATAGATAATGTTATAAATTGAATTTAAAAAAATTCTTAATGCTACAATATTTTAAGTTATTAATTTATTATATTTTTTACTAGAATATCATATCCTTTTCTATTCCAGTTTTAACAACTAGTCCTTTACTTTTCCATGTTTAAGCTTAACCATATTACTTTTCATGCTCGCATTTTTCTATTGTAATTCAGGATTTTTCCAGGCTTCCAATTTACTTGTTCTTTGTTTAATTTCATATTATTTTTTGCCCCTATAAGTATAGCATACACATATGCAATAACAATGTACGGCACTTGTCTGCTTTCAATAAAATCCCCCAAATTATCTCCCTTTCATTCTTTCATTCTCTCTGTTTCACTTGTTACTTCTCTTTTCGCGAGAGTGGTGAATTGGTAGCAATCGTAGTCGCTGAAGCGACGTGGTTGCTAGTGACTAGTCATACAAAACGCTGCTTACCTCTTTATTTTTTTTACGATTTTGAACACCAGTAAATTCATCATAACTTTTTACTGAACGAAAATTGAAAAAAAAAATTTCCCAATATAGCTGAGAAGGTGATCTGTAAACTGTAATAATTGTTTGAAATTTGGTTGAACAATGAGCGGTAAAGCTTTAAAGCAGTTCTAAATAACTAAAACTGCCACTTAACCATATATTCAAACACGGTAGCGTTTGAATTATATATATATTTAACATTCATTTTTCATAGAATACAATAAAACACTTCATTTCTTTTTGTTTCGTCTTAACCAGTCTCTGTTTCAACTTTTAAGATCAACTAGTTTCGAGAACGTTTACATTGAATTTATACCAGTATGTCGACCAATTTACTAGTTTTTTTTTTCTATTTGGTTTGTAATAAATTGATTGTAACATCAATACGTTCAGCATGTCATAATCTTTTAAAATATATATTATCTTTGTCCGCGCAGCGTAACATATAAAATATTAGCTAACAATCAGTTGTAAGTGATTGTCTTCTGGAGATCAAAGGTTCAGTTCTCAATGTGAACGATACTAAGAATATAATTATGATTTACTTAAAACTTTGGGTCAATTAGGTTTCAAGGACCCTAGAAATAAATCTTTCCTTATATGAATAATACACTTTATGACGAAAAAATATATATATATTTTTTGTGTTCATTATCGGCTTTCATTAAGAGTCGCACTTGTTTGTTTTAGGTACAAGCAAAAATAGTGGAATAAAGATAAGTGGGATAGTTTTGAAAGCCGATTTATCATAATATTTTTGTAGGTTTCTGACTACTTTTTTTTATTGTATTTGAAAGATTAAAGCCTAAAATTAATTTCTAGAAGGAAAAAAAATATTTGTACACCTGAATAAAAAAAAAGGAAAAGTTGCCCAAAAAAAAAAAGAAAAAAAAAGAAAAAGTTGTGAAAAAAAAAGTTATGAAAAAAAAAAAAAGTTATGAAAAAAAAAAAGTTACGAGAAATGTTTTCACGGCGAGCTAACTGATTAAGCTAAATTTGGAAGTTTAATAAATTCATTGCAAAAATCTTTTGGAAGATAAATTTTAATTTTCTGGGTCTATTTCAATGATAATTAGTAAAATTAAGTCCTAAGATATTGCATTAAATAAAAAAAAAAAAAAAAAAAATACACCTTGTTTGTACATAAAAATAGCTTAATTAATCTCTCAAAAAGAGAGATTCTCGCTTTGCAGAATGTCAACAAAACTGAAGTTTCTAAAGATGAACTATACGGATGAACACCATCCCAGACAGCTAAACTGTCTGAAAATGATGTCAGATAGTAAAAAAGAAGTAGGAGTGCTAGTTTTCTTTTTTTTCCTCAGCCGTGCATCAGTACATTCCTATCGTGAACGTTTAAATGATTTTTACCATTTTTGATTTAATGATTTTTCTATGTTCCTACTTTTAAATTAAATTTTTTTTACTTTTCAAGATTGTATGAAAAAAATTATGTTACGCCGCAAGTTTCACATTCATGCAACCAAGGAAAATATTAGAATCTTGCATATAAAAATTATGTGAAACCTGTAATTTAAAAGAAAGTAGAAATATTTTTTGCAATCATTTTTTTTTGTGTGTGTGTGTGAAAATATTAAATAAACAATGCTTAATTCCATGATAATATCGGTAGTTCGAGAAATTAATTTTTCGAGTTATATTGAATTCATTAATACGGATTTCAGGGGCTTTTTTCGTAATGTTCCTGACTTATCAAGGCCCGAAGGCCAGTCGAGGATAAGGGTTAATGAATGTAAGGTGACAGTATAGTGATCGTTAACATTGTAAATTGGGTAGAATTTGATTATGGGGACGGCTCAACAAGAACTTGTTTCCATTGGATTTTAAGACTACCATGTTGTATTTAATCGGGAAGCAAGCCAACGAAACAATGTTCCACAAAGGGACAGTTCTGGTAAAGAAGTTTTGTTCATGGAATCTGCGTTTAGATTTAGGCACAGATAGAGATTGGGAGAAATTGTTGATAGCGGTTGTAGCTAGTCGATTGTTTTTTATGAAAGATTGGCAAGGGGGTGGGCATAGATTGGAGTTCAGTCGAGCACTTGTCATGAAAATAATAATAGAGCAGACACAGGCTCACAACGTCTCTTCTGTGGGAAAGAGGTTGCAGGGAAGAGAAAAATGATTTGTAATTAACAATGTACATCCAACGCAATCGTCTACTTCTATAAAAGTCAAATAATTCTAAACCGGAGTACTCCTGCCACATCTGGGGAGGAGCTTCTTGGAGCATCCTATCCTGCCCTGATGGGATTAGTCGATGTCCTTTTCTCCTCCCTACAACCTCTTTCCAACAGAAGAGGCGTTGCTAGTCTATCCTACATTATCTCCACTCTCCATCTGTACCTAAATCTAAACGCAAATTCCACGAACGAAGCTTCTTTCTTAGAACTACCCGCCGGTGAAACTGTTCCGCAGGCTAGCTTTCCAGTAGGTTACAACATGGTTGGCTTCAAGTTTTTGTTGAGCTGCCTTTGGGCCTTGAAAAGTGTTGACTTTAGTAACAAAAAAAATAAAAATTAGCCGTATAAGCTGTCCTAACCAAGGGTTCCTATTCAATTCGGCATAGAAGATGGGATTTTACTAATTATGTAAGACAAGGCACAACGGCTTCTGCTGATTCTCCAATCAAGTATTTAGGCACGGCATTAGAGTAACTTGGATTCATATGTCAAAAACAAGAAGCAACCGATTTTAATTTAGACTGTTAATCATTTTCTTTTTCTGTTTAAAAAAAATAAAGGTTTTCCAGCACTTGTGCACTACTAGGACAGAATCATTGTTTTGGTTTTCAGTTGAGTCATGAGTCTGCATAGCAAGGGCAGGTAAATGCAATTTCAGGACCGAATGGAAAATAAATGTCTGTTTTTTTTTGGGGGGGGGTGCTGAGAAAGTTCTTTCTAAATAAATATAAGAAACTTATAACACAAAAGTTTTTTTTATAACAATATATTTTTTTTAATTTTTAATAAAACATGAACATAAAGATTGTATAACACATTATTGAAAGTAAAATAAATATGAGAAACTTGTAAAGAATATAGTTTTTTTTTGTTTTTTTTTTTTAAAGAAAAGACATTTTCCTATTTTTAATAAAATATGATCGATAATGTATTATTCAAATGTCGATTTTGTTTTGTTTAAATAAAAATAAATAAATAAAAATTTAAAAAAAGAAAACTCAGTTTTGTGTTATTTAAGTTTCATATATTTATTTTAATTCCAGAAATGTGTTACAAAAACTTTATGTTTAAATTTTATTAAAAACTAGCAGGGCTACACGGCGTTACCCGGGAGCCATAAAAGTAAACAAAAATAAGTGTTTCTTTGTAAATGAATCAATTAGGCAATATGGTAAATATTATCCTAAATTTTTAAGAAGGGTTTACACCTCTTTTTGATATTTAGACGCCCCCCCCCACACACACACACTGCAGCCTCTAGCAGCTGTGCTCCAAAATCGATAATAATCGATCAATTAGTTTTGGTGTGAATTTTATGCAAAAAACTATGAGACATTTCATGCTGGAATTTTACCGTGGTTTTATTTAAGATCGCAATCAATTGTATTCCGATGGATCGTGCTGAAATTATAACGTTAATATTTAGGAGGGAGGTTTTGTTAACTATTCTGTATTTACATATGTTATGGGGACTTACACAGAAGACGGACCATGATACTTTTCTAGATAAGATTTTCAGATTAAATGTCATGACTTGTTTAGGCTCTTCTGCATGTCAATGACATGAGGCGTCTGAGAGGAGTTATCGCCCCCTGTTCTTTGCATGCCCTCTATCGGTGGTTCTGTGAACTTCAAATATAAACAAGTGTCTCCGAGAACGCAAAAATATATAATAACGAAATAAAGAACAAGAAAATCAAAACATTTATTGTATAAAAAAAAATGTATCAAAATAGAATTTTAAAGTTTTAATAGTATTTCTTTTCATGAGTAATTTATAACTGAAAGTAAAAAATAAATATGTAAAAAACATGAAACATTTATAAATTGTTTTTAGAATTATTTTTTTTTTACAGTATAAAAATATATCAAAATATAATTTTAGTTTGTAGCAAAATAGAATTTTAAAAACATGAAACATTTAGAGGTTTAAGAATATATTTTTTGTACAGAAAGATTTTTCTTTCTTTTTTCACAGTAAGATTGTATAAACATATATCAAAATAAAAGTATGAGTTATCGACCTTGTTCTAGGCTGACAAACGCATTTTACCAGCCGTTCTTGAAACTAAAATGCACACATTCGCCTCATATCACTGACATGCAGAAGTGCCTTTGTTTATTAAAATGTTAGGTGAAAATATAGATTAATTAGAAAACTCCTTCCCTTTCCCATGTGTGTATGCGTGCACACATGTATACATAACAGATTATGCAGAGTGTAGACCAGAGTCGAAGATATTATGTATAATTTAAAAATAGACTAACGGCTAGTGTCCAAAAAACGTAACTTACTAAAAGAATATATTTTAAAAACCTCGACACAGACAAAATTGTGTAAGAAAGAAAAAAAAAGCAGAAATGAATTGATAATTTAAAAAATAGAAGGCTAAGAAAAAAAAGAAATGTTATTGTATTGTCAGACGCCTGCTCAATCGAACACACACGCAAAAACACACATACACAAACTATAATAAGAACCATTAGCGAAGGGAAATACGCGCAGTAAGAGTGAAAAAGAGAGAGTGGGGAACAGTAACCCCTTTGCACCCACTGTAAACCCCATAGAATAGTAAGGAACAGCAGTCAGACAGCTAAAAAGCCACTATTAGAGCGATTTGTATCGTACACATGCACAACTTGTAATGACTATGCATTAAATGAACTCGACGCCTGACGAAATAATGTGTCTTAGTGACGCCATATTTTAATTTTAGTAACGATTCGTTTATATAGCAAAGGACTGGATTCTGGAATATGAGAATTTTCAGAGCTCAGTCAATCAGAATGGACAGACTTTTGCGAGGAAGCCTTTATTATTTATGACTCATAAAATGGAAATATTATGTTAGGTCTATGTATGTATGAGCTAGTTACGGTCGGTGTAATCACAGAATCTGTGGAACGTGTAGAATTCATCCCGGTGACAACTGGTAGCAGTGGTAGGACTAAATATTTAGAGAGAAAAATAGGGACTCTTTCCTCTAACGATGTTGCGATTTTGATGGTGTTGCTCATAAGATGCAATGTAGTATTTTATTATTACAACTGAATGCATCTAAAATAGTGTTTGAAAGCAACATAAGATAGTGGCTATTAGCCTAGATGTATTGAATTTGTATGTGGCATCTGTTGTTGCAAACCCACAACACTTTTGTCCACAGGGGAATTCCTGTGGCTACTTTATTAATATAAAGATTTTTAAAAAAGTCTATTTTGTTCTATTAAAAAAAAAATATTTTGTGTTATAAGTTTGTTATATTTATCTTTTTTTAATGTTCTAAAAAAAAAAAAAAAAAAAAAAAAAACACGCATTTATTTTCAATTTGGTCCTGAAATTGCATTTGTCTGCCCCTGCTATGCACTCTTCTCATATTCCGACTGAAAACCAAAAAGTGATTCCGTCCTAGTAGTTCACAAGTACCAGTTTCTTCTGTTTTTTTTTTTGTTGTTGTTTTTTTGGAGGAGTGGGGACAGACTGATGGGACGAGATTTGGGGACATGAAACAATTTATTAATACTTTTCATTGTTATAATTTTTTGTTGTAAAAAAAAAAAAAAATTTTAAATGAAAAAAAAATACTAAGAAAAAAAAAACATTTAGGATTTTACAAAAGTTTGTCTTATTTTGTTGTTTTTTTTATATGTCCGACTCATATTTTTTAAGAATATTCTCCTTAAACACGGGGGGGGGGAAGAAAACTTATTTTATTTCATTTATATTTATTTTACAAAAAAAAATGAGGAAAAAAAGCGGAAACCATTTGTTTTGCCTTAAATTGTACATTTGTCGCACATATATAGCAAAAAAAGAAAAGAAAAAGAAGCACGAAAGGCGATTTTCCTTCAACATTCGTGTAATAACCTGTTCCCTGTTGATTGCTGTGTAAAAGTTGGTCCTATGCAGGTTAACAGGCTTTGTCTTCTCTATTTGAGAAGGAGTTAGTTTATTGCTAATCGCCTGATGGGCTGCCAGACATCAACTGCAGGGTCAATACTCTTCCTCTGGGGCACTAATTTTTCAATCCCACTTTCCGAACCTACGGTCACATTTCTTGCGGTGGAGCAGAAATAAATACGGCAGTAAGTCAGCTGATAAGAATGCGAATCCAAAAGTTCTATTTAAGGGTGAGCATATCAGTTATTAGGTTATCAGTAATCATGCGAGACATATCGGTTTCCCCATTCGGGCCACACCTTTAATTTCTAGGGTCACATAGACCTTACTGGATACAGCAACGAAACCGACGCCGCCCCCAACCAAATTCACGTAATCCTACCCCCCACACACACACACCTTTTCAAGCAACCCTTCCGCCTATATTCATAGCTGATTATGTATCTCCATATTAATAAAATTATCCGAGAAGATCTAATATGTCCGCACGTTCCTACTTTATACGTAACTTTGATAAGTACAGATTAACACGTATGGCGGTAATTAAAAGTAAAAAAAATACAGAAAAAACTATGTACTAGTCACGGAACGAAGATGAAATATTCCAAAAATTACGTAATTCGATGAAGTAGGTTTTTTGTTTGTTTGTTTGTTTGTTTTTTTACGACCAAGCAAGTCGTAGTGTTTTCGCAAAGATGGGGGCAAGAGGACACCGCGAGACAGTCGCTCATCGGGTAGCCATAATTGATCAATTTTACGTATTTTTTGGAATATGGTATTTTCTTTACGTAATTTTTGGAATATGGTATTTTCTTCACGTAATTTTTGGAATATCGTATTTTCTTTACGTACTTTTTGGAATATCGTATTTTCTTTACGTAATTTTTGGAATATCGTATTTTCTTTACGTAATTTTTGGAATATCGTATTTTCTTTACGTAATTTTTGGAATATCGTATTTTCTTTACGTAATTTTTGGAATATCGTATTTTCTTTACGTAACATCATACAATTTTTTCTTTATTTTATTATTATTATTATTTTGGTAATTGTGTATAAAAGGAGAGCTTAACTTTCAAACACATCGGCAGGTGGCATCCGCGTCTGTCAATTAAGGTATGGAAGTACAAAATAGATACAAAATATGTACAATTTCCAAATATATTTTACGTTTATTTTTTCCCCCTCTTGTGATTAAAATATATAAAAATGCGTGAACTTTTTTTTATCAATTTTTTTAAACGAATATCTTTTCAAATATGTTTAACGGATACAATACTTCCACTTTTTGTTATTATATTTTTTCAGACATATTTAAGTTTCTTTTTTTTCTTTTTTTTTTCAACTATAATTATGTTTTTTTTTTGTTTTGTTTTTCAAATATAATTACGTTTTATTTTAAATTTACTTTATTTTAATATACTTTATTTAAATCACCTAATGGATTCGTACTTATGTTGTTTGAATTTAACTTTTTTTTTAACATGTGAAATATTCACATTTTAAAACTATTAAACTATTCTGTTGCGCATTCACCTTTTTTAAAACTGTTACAACTAAAAATGGACACATTTATAGCTCCTTTTTTTCAGGTTTCTGTAAATATATTTTTTTTAACATGTAAATAGTTTGACAAAATATATAACATTAACTTAAATAAACATGCGATTAAAAAATTAAAAAATTAATTGAAAAAGTTTACGTATTTTTATATATTTTTATATAAGGCGGTGAAAACAAAAATATATATATATATTCGAAAATTATATCATTTTTGTGCTTCCATGCCTCAAATGAGAGACGCGACGCGGGTGTTAGCTTCCGGTGTGTTTAAAAGTTAGGCTCTCCCTTTATTCACAATTACCTTTTTTTTAATATAGAGGACACCACTATTTTTTCAACTCTATTTCAAAGATACCTGTAAGCATGTGTATATCTTTATGTTTCACTATAAGTTCGCCATTCGAGCAAAGCCAGGGTTCCTCCTTGACGCTGCGAAAGTCGAAGTTTCTCTCAAAGAAATTCTACCTAACCCGTCCCATCACTACTGGACTACTTCCATGCAGACTAAAACATGGTCGTCTTCAAAACGTAATGTCAACAAATACTCGTCCAGATATCCATTTAAGTAATTAAATGTTAATTGATTTTTCAATCCTCTCATAATATTGTTCATCATTCAATTGACAATTCCCTTGTTTTCGAGTGGTTTTGGGCCCTAGTAAGTGGTGAATTATAGTATAATAAAATAATTTTGACGCCTTTAAACTGTCAATTAGTATTTATTTTACGCGTAAGTAATTGAAAATCTGCAAGTAAAAAATTAAAATTTTATTATCTTAATTTATTCACACGCTAAAAAAAAAAAAAAAAAAAAAAAAAAAAAAACGGTTACATACTGCAATTTTCGCATTTACACAGAAAATGTTCGTTTATTTTGCTAAGGAAATAAAATCCGGTCTTTTATAAAGAAGAGAATATTTTTAATGGACACCGGTTGGTCGGGAGAATTTTTTTGGAAATTCGTATTTTTTAGATTAAATTCTGTTTTTGTTTAATAATGATGATTTAAAATGTTGGAAATTTTAGGATTTCTTATTTTTGACGATTTTATTTATTTATTTACTAACACGATTATTTAAATTTTATGATTTTGTAGTCACATTGACAATCCAGTTTTTTGACATTTCATTTTCACGGAACTTTATTTGTAAATAGATGAACTAGGATGTGAAAAAAAAAAAAGAATTTAACCGTCATGTTGACAGTTTTTTTTTGTTTTGTTTTTTTTAATAAGATTTTAAAATGTCTCATTTTTTTTTCTTTATATAATTTTAGGTTTTACCAAATATTTAAGAGTAAACAAAAAGCAATATCAAACTAATACAGATACAGTCGTGTCTTATTGTTTCGAGTTACTGAGGCGAAAATGTGTGGAAACAGACATATGAAAGCGATTTGGAAGTCTTCAAATTGACGAATAGAGTTAACAAAGATGGCACGGTCTCATTAAAAATCGGTTTCTAAATAATGATATTATTTACCAATTCTAAACTTAAGTTGTGGACAGGGCAAGGGTTCTTTGTTAAGTTAATCTGTACTTTCACAGAAGTATTTTTTCAACTGCGTCGTCACTATTCTATGAAGAACACTTACTGACACTAACCTATTTTTTTTATTCATGTCATCGCGTGTGACTGAAATACCAATGTTTTCTTAACAAAACAAAAAAAAAAAAATGGGGAATTTTCCAGTATAGCCCACAAAACGAAAAAACAAATAGTTTTGAAACTATTTAAAATTAAGTTTAAATAAGAAAATGGCCAGCATGGTCATCTTGGAAATCTCGATAATCAACAAAAAACTTTTTTCGCACGATTGGTGACATTTATAAGGTGGGTTTCTACCAATGTAATTTTCGATTTTTTACCGATTATCGAGACTTTCCAGATAACTGTCTAATGCCAGCCATTTTTTCTTGTTCTAACTTAACACTCGATACTATTTGTGTTTCAAAGTAAACAAACGCTTTAAAATAAGTTTAAAAAAAAAAGAAAAAAAAGGAACTTATCCATGTAGGTAGAAGTGTAACTTAGCTCAGCTTTGGTAACATTTGTTTTGTATTTGTGTTTTGGCCACCTTTTCGTTTTGTTGGCTATACTGGAAAATGCCCAAAGCATGATATCTAAGATTAGATTTATGAACATTGTTCTGAGGCGTCAATAATGTAAATGATTTTGGTTTCGCATTTTCATTATTTTCGTTCGCTGTAAAAAAAATTAAAAAAAAAAAAAAGGCAGATCTATACCAGAGTGCCCCCTCCCCCTAAAAATGCTTCTTTTTTTTTCTTTTTCAACTTTTTGGACTATTATCATAGATTACAGACTTAAGTATCATCAACAGAAAAAAATATTGAATGACTTTTAAGGGATTTCACTTTCTTGTTATAACGTTCTACTTACTTGATCCCGGACTTACTGTACATCTCCTTACCGACCTAATAAAATATATTCAAAACAAATAAATTTATAAGAACGAAATTTTGGCGTCAAGCAAATTATGAAAAATTTAAACTTCTTGGACTTTGCTGACTCGTGACTACACACGATTCTCACACCGTTTCATTTCGGACTACTGTTCTCATCTTGCAATTCAATAGTCGTCCGAGTCTATTTTAGCAAGCGTTTACTGTTCTCATCTTGCGTGTTTTCGGACGACTTATCTTTCGGACTACTATTCTAAGCTTGCGTATTTTCTTCGCGTTTCAATTTGGACGACTAGCTGAAAATAGTCCGAAATATGAGAAGTTATCCAAGTCGGTAAAGAAAGAGATAAGTAGAACGTTGTAACGAGTGAACCCCCTTCTTAAAAGTCATTTTTTTCTTCCAAATTTTTTCTGCTAATCGTTTAAAAAAAAAAATTAAAATAAAATAAATACATAAAAACGCATTTTTAGGGTGGGGCATTCTCGTACAGGTCCGCCCAACGAGGTCTTCAGTCAAATTGACATTCGTGTGATTGTGTTTACTGTTTCTCGTCTCTACGTAACTTACATATTAATAGATTATTGAAATTTTAGGACTACAACGAACATCCTAAAAATAATTTAGTTACGAAATTAACCTTAAACTTAACCTGAAAAGTCATAAAATCATAATTCTGAATTATTAAAATTTAAAACTATAATCGGATCGGAGGAGGGTGTAATTGTTAAGGTTGGTGCGCCGTGCGGTTGAAAAATATTTTTTTTTTTTCTTTCTTTCTTTAGATTAACAGCAGCAGCATATGAAGCAGAAGCATTGTTTTAAGGCGTCAATAATGTAAAAACGATTTTGGTTTAACATTTTCATTAATTTCATATGCTGTAAAAATCTTTTAAATAAATACTACTAGTTTATTTGAAACTTCTTTTAAATGGTATAAAATGATAATATTAAATTAAATTACAGTTACATAGTGTTGCACTGTTGCATATAGGGGAGGGGGTGAATCTGTATCTTGGGTTGGAGAAACCTAATGAGCAACAAATGAAAATGCTTGGATGTAGACCACACACCCTAATTATATTATTATAATCATAATTATTATTATATACGGCATAATCACGTTGCCACACCGGTTCCCGTCAGATCACCAAAGTTAAGCAACGTTGAGCCTGGTCACTACTAAAATGAGTGACCAATTTGAAAATTAAGGACGTCGTCATCTCCCCTGACAGGCATATGCGACTTGAGACCGCTTGTGAATTTCATACTCCCATGAAACTTTCTCCTGCGGGGGAAGCCGGTTAAACCCGAATAGGTTTACTACTGTGCTGACACTGACGTACCCTAATTCTAGGCAGGACTTTCAAATTAACAGTTTAAAGTTTTAACATCACTTTTAAACGTCAACGTCGTAGACATTGTTTTCAGTTTGTTTACATTTTTTTTTATCTCTATAAAAGTCACTTTGTGTGTGTGAGAGAGAGAGAGAGACATAGAGAATTAGTTCCTTATAGGTTCCGAAACGGCTGAGCTTATCTTTTGCAAATTTCATACAAAAGTAGTTTATATGTCTGGCAGTGTTCCTAAATATGTTTTATACTGAAATACGTCCGATAAGTAGCGAAATTCGAAAAACATCCAATACTAAAAATAGTCTTTCTTATAAATAAATAAAAAAAATTACAGGGGAATATTTTAGGTTGCACCGGCAAGGGAGATAATAGAATCTTAGAATAATTTGTTCTTAGAAAAACACACACAGAGATTTGTTGACATCTGGAAACACAGCTCAGTGAGAGACTGTTCGACTACAGATTGAATGACCCTGGTGTAACTCACCATTTTATTTTAATTTTTTCTTATTAATAAATTCAATTTACGATTAAAAAAAAACGGTATCATTTAAAATTGCAGTAAATCATTTCTTTGTATATTTTAAAACTAAACATTAATCAGGGTATTCATCGTCAAGCCCAAATATCAGCTGACGTGATACTGTAAACAAACACAGACGGTATTTGATGAACTACATTATCATTTCATTTTATTTATTTATTAATTTTCACTTTTATTGCGAATTAGACCACCAGGTAAATTATTCCTCGTAATATAATATATAATATTCAGTAGAGGGTTGATTGTATAATAATACATACGCAATCTGCATAAATTGAAATATCATGTTTAAGCATATTGTAAAACCGAGCAACGCCGGGCGTCCAGCTAGTATTTCAATATTTTCTCTCAACCTTAAAATCAACAGTCTTAGCCATTTTTGAAATTACCCCCCACCCTCACCCTGTTGACTGCGGTAATGCTGGTCGTGTGCAGTCGTGGGTGCAGTTCTAGGGTGCCGGCTCTAACAGGCTCTTTACCTTTTCTTTTCGAATGGCTTAGTGTAATAATGCTACTCGTCTGAGGTGCCCTTACTGAGAAATGCCAACGAGGCTGCCGGGCTGCCCAGGAATTTTTTTTTTTTTTTTGCAAGCTAGAGTCGCGATCATTTGCGATGGTCGTGCCAGAGTACTCCTCCTCTGGGGCACTAGCTCTCCAATCTAACTTTCCGACCCCTGTGTCACATTTTCCCGTCGGGGAGATTTTTTTTTTTTTTTTTTTTTTTTTTAAATCGTAATTACTCTATAACTAATGTACTGGAAGACATTCTGGTGCTTGTTAAGCTATAGACGACAAATCGATTTTAGTACTCATACAGAGAGTGATCCGTGCTGAAATAAAACGTTATTATTTAAAAAGCCATTCTTAACATGGGGAGGTGAGGGTGCTTTGTACCTATTCTGTACTTTAACCTTACAATTGAATAAAAAAAAAAACATAACTTTAATTAAATATGGAAATACGATTTTAAAAAAATAGCGCGGATCGGATCAGTGGCGATCACTCTGTGCATTAGCACCTCGAATTTTAAATATATCATTTTAAGCAAAAACAATAGTATGTACTTAATTATTATTATGTCGAAAATAGTAATATATCTAAAAATTACGAAAACTCATCGAGTAGAAAAACTGATAGTGTTTTAGTAAAAAAACAAAAATATCTATCGCTATATACAACAAATACTGCAGCCATGACACAAGTAATCTAAAATATTCATTTCAGAGTTATGTCCCCTGCGTATAACCCCTCTTGCCTACTTTATAATGTCTAAGAAAAATACGATTTTACACAATTTTCCGTAAAAATTATTTTTAACTAGAAATAAATTTCTACTCGATTTTTCGTCATTTTTTAATATATTACTATTTCGGCATGACAATTAAGTACGTAATATTCTTTTTGCTTATTTTTAAAAAATCGATTTGTCGATGGTATCTTAACAAACACCGAAATTCTACAGTGTTTTTTTATCCTAAAAATAGTCTTTCTTTAAACTGTCAATCGGAAAGCAATTGTTCGTTAAAATTAAAATTTTCATGTAACGTCAAAAATTTCGGTTAGTTTTTGCTCGTAGATCCAAGAAAAATAGGAGTTTTTGTTTTGTTTTGTTTTCTCGCCGCGCCACTATTCTATAACTACAATTAAAACTTTCTTTACATATAAATATAGTAATAAAAACTAGTAAATTTCTGAACATAAATATTTTTCACGTTTTTCTTGCATCCAAGAAGCGGTGTCATCTAAGAAATGTCTCCATTTAATATCAGTCCGTTGATGTTCCAGAATTTATGAAATGATGATCGACATTAAAGTTAATACTATTATTCGGACTACTATTTTCATGTTGGCTGTTTATGCACAACGTTTCGGCCGATGTAAGCTCCTACCTTCAAACTAAACCAGTTATTTAATCTTCAGGGATAGATTTTCATATACGAGACCCGACCGGTATTAATTATTTATTATCTTAACTATCATCGCCTTTAAACCTTCAAAAGATTGTCCCCATTCATTTGCCTCACTACGATGGGAAAGTATTTTTTTTTTTTAAGGAAAATTCAGCTCCCAAAGGAAGGGCATTCTAGATTGGAACAAAAAAATGAACACTGCCTCAGTCTAGAAGGATTACTTCTACACTCACCGAGGACAGAATAGGCGAAGTTCAGTAGTATCAGAACAGATTACAACACTTCAGAAGATTGTCGCTTAGAACTGATCGTGCCAATGCATTTATCCGTTACGCTATGGGTTCATGCGGACAATTCTAGTCTACGGATTTCCGCAGTTTTAAACCTAATCTTGTCTAGTTGTGTAGTTAGTACGTATTTCTGTAGAATTACGATTTCTTCATCATAGAAGGTCAGGGTTTACATCGATCGAAACGTTAACCAAGGATGAGAATAATAGTCAGAATAATACAAATTTCATCCGCTTCCTTGACGGGCCACCTGTGCGCGTGTATCTATATTATTTATTTTTGCGATACTTTTTTGAATGAATTATACGAAAGTGCATTTTTACCTAAATGCGAGTTGGGAATAATTCTCCCTTTGGCCAATTTGGTACCCCCAAATAGAGAGCGGCACAGCGGCATATGTATTATTTTTAAAATATAATTATCCACTGACACATGTTTCGTATATCTACGGCTCATCAAAGTGGCTGAATCTCGCTAGATTCAGCCACTCTGAAGACGAGACACGCGTCAGTTGATTATATATATATATATATATATATATATATATATATATATATATATATATATATATATATATATATACACACACACACACACACGAGGTGGAAGGGCTTGTATATATTCAAGAATTTGAATGTTGTTGATACTACTAGAAGTCAGAGTTGTGATAAAGGTATAATTTTGGCTACTTAAGCTGAATACGAACCGTGCTGAAATAAGGTTATTGAAACCCATTAATCATGGAGAGGGGAACTTTTTAACTGTTCAATATTTCCACCTAAAAATTTATGGTACTAGTGCAGTCAGTGCACTTACTGCCGCGCTATTTTTTAAATCATATTTCCAAGTTCAATTAAAGTTTTTTGATATGTTTTTTTTTATTCAATTGTAAGGTTAAAGTATAGAATAGGTACAAAACACCCTCCCCATGTTAGGAATGGCTTTTTAAATAATAACGTTATTATTTCAGCACGGATCAATAAGTGCACGTGCACTAGTATCCACTTTATAAACAAAAAGATACTGTAAAAATCGGATTTAACTTGAAAATTCTATCTAAAAAAAAAAAAACAGCATTGTCTGTATTTTGCACGAGCACATCATTTTCAATCAATTAAATAACCAATTACGGTCAAATTACTGTTTTTGCGAGAAATCGGAGTAGAGGCGATAGTCCGATATTGACATGGTAAAAACTGGGAAATAAAGTAGGCCTAAAGTTTTTGGTCCTCCTCAAAGGATCAAGTTATTTTCATAAAAGAATCAGTCTATAACATTAGCAAAAAATATGAGATCTCTGGTCGTATATTCTTGCTTTAGCACCCACTTTAAAACGGCGGAGAATGATATCATGACCACAGAACAGATACTACACCGACCCCATCCATAAAGGAAGTAATACCTGAGAGGGTACTTATGCACTTATGTTACCGTGCTATTTTTTAAAATAGTATTTTCAAATTAAATTAACATTTTATCATCATATCTTTTTATTATTATTAAATTGTTGGGTGAAAGTACAGAATAATAATAAAATACCCTCACCCTCCCCGTGTTAAGAATGGCATTTTAAATGATAAAGTTATTATTTCAGCACGGTAACATAAGTGCATAAGTACCCCTGTGAGGATGGTATCATCATGGCAAACGAATAGATACTACATTGCTCCCAATGAAGGGGAATGCCTGGGAGACTGGTATGCTGACAAATAAACATACTGTACCCTAAAGAAAACGGTAATGCTTGGGAGGATGATGTCAATACAACCGAATAACTAACAGGTAGTGCCGATAGTATAGCTCTAGCTGCAGACAGATACTAAATCTCCATTAGTAATTGCTTGGCCACTTGTGTGTTAGTGTATGTGTTTCTCGCCTCTACGTGACTTACAATTTTACTTTTTTTATTATTATTTTATTTACTATATATCAATTATTTATTGAAAATAAAAATACAATCGCATGAAGTACCGAAACCATTTTAAAATCCTATTAAATTACTTATTTTAATCTAGCAAAATGTATTTCGATCTCTGTAAACATTTCAGCTATCTTGATCTGGGTACTTTTGCACTTATGTTACCGAGCTGAAATAACAACGTTATCATTTAGAATAGACATTCTTGAGGGAGGGAAGTGTGTTTTGTAATTATTCTGTGCTCTCATCGAACAATTTAATAATAATAAAAACTTGAAAATACTATTTTTAATAGGACGGTAACATAAGTGCACAAGCACCTTAATCTTTTAATAACTGGGGGGGGGGCTGGATAATAAATTAGTTCGTGATGCGGATGCGTCAATTTCTAAGGAATTTGAAGCATTTAAACTGTCGAACAAGATATCGTTTAAATTTAATTTAATGATCAAACGAAAAATATATAAAATATGAATGGGTTTTGAAAAGAATATTTATGAATGAAATTGAAAATACTACCGATCCAATTTTAAATAGATTTGTTGTTGTTTTATCTTTTTGTGATGAATTGAAAATATATACACACGTGCTACCTACTGCTAACCATCTTCGAAATAACACAACTTTGACATTTATGCTATTAAAATCTAGCAGGGCAACCCAACGTTGTCTGGGAATAAATAAGCACCCCTACGTACCCATATATAAATAATTGTACTAATTAAGAAATGTTCCTATTTACTTGCCTCCCCACGGGGGCAGAGTTAGACACAAGGTCGATTCTAAATGTAGACAAACTCTAGCTCCCCAAAAAGGGGCACTTTGGATAGGAACAAAAATAAAAATTGTATCAGTCATGAAGGTTCTGTCCTCCACCGACCGAAGACAGAAAAGATGAAGTGTGGCAATGTAGCATCAGAACAGATACTACACTGTGATCTTGGCATGTTATTGTAGTAGTAGTAGTAATAGTTGTAGTAAAAATAGACTTATCACTTGTGCTGATTAATATCCCAAAGCAAATTTAGAAAGCCATGTGAAAGGGCTTTATCAATTCTTCCCTTGCGCGGGCGGAACCCTGCTAAAATGAAAACATTTGGGAGGTGCTGCTAAACAACTGACTGCACTAATGCCGGGAATGCCCCATAAACATCACCCGTGATCCTTTTTTTTTTTTTTTTTTTTTTTTTTAATTAATATTATTTACAAGACCTATTTTTAGAATGAACGTTTGCGGATAGGATCAACATTCTGTCCCCCAGGCATTACCTTCTCTTCGGAGGTGGAATGGGTTTAATTGTATGTTGCTATTTTGTTCTCTATTCAATGTACCTCTCGGTGATTGATGTATCCTCTCTGGCCGTCCCCTACATTAAAAAAAAAAAAATGACCCGATGTTTAACTTTGGAAAGCAAGGAATAGGGATATTTACACCGCGAGAAGAAACTCCCCTTGTCCGTAGAGAAATATATTTTCTTAAATAATTTGTGGTCAAATTTATTGGGAAAATAAAAAAGCAACAAGCCTTTTAATGTATTATTATTATCATCATCATTATATTTTTAAAAAAAATACTTGCTACCTTTAGTCACACAGAAGACGTGATACGGGGAAACGAAACTCCCATCTAAATAACTACGTTTGCTGAAAAGGATTAACGATTGTCACTGAGCGTAAAGCAAAAGCATTGCTTTTCGCAAAATGTGAATTGAGCTCACTAAGTAATGTAAACAAACAAATATAAGTTCCTTTACTTTGTGCCAAGCATAGTAAGAGTTAGAAATTCCAACTGCTGACCAACTTGAAGGATCACCACTTATCAAGGCCCGGGGGCCATTCGAGGATAAGGGTCACATGTTAGGTAGATGATGAGACAAGATCAGTCACGGTAGAACTTGGATAGGGGTAGATTATCTAAATGGAGAATTCAATAGGATACTCGAATACGAACATGTTATAGCCGGCCGGGAAGCAGACAAACGGTATTGCGTTCCACAGACGGACAGTTTCAGGAAAGAAACTTTGTTCATGGAAGTTTTGAGAGGGAGAGACGGACAGATAAGTCATCATTTCCTACACACTGTAAGAATGTACGCCACAGTACGTTACCATTTCCTTTAGTTGGAATTTTTTTCTACTAAAAGAAATCGCCACTTTTCAAGGCCGGATTCCACTCGAGGAAGGGGCTCAAAGAGATGGAACGATTGCAGACCAAGTCCGAACATTTGTACGGACGGTTCTAGATAGGAATCTGTCGACATCGGCTTTGCAAACGATGAAGTTGTAATCTGCAGGGAAGCAATCCCGTGGCAAATTCCGTTCGTGGAAATTTCGGTTGATGCTGGACACACCGAGAAAGAAAGGGAAGTTCTTCTACGTTGTGGTAAAAAGAGGAGTTCTTGCAAGGGAAACCAAGAGATTTGAGGAGCACAGTCGAATACATTCAGTGAGGAACGGAAAGGATTGTACCCCACTAAATTTCGAAGTTGATGTTGAATTTTGTCAAAGCAACGATGATGAGAGTTAGTGTTTCATATATATATATATATATATATATATATATATATATATATATATATATATACACACACACACACACACGGTACAGTATATATCATTATCATTAGTGTTACTGTTACGTAGATATTTTTTGGTTTCAGTATTTACTTCCAGTGATCAATACATGTGGAGAATTTGGTAGCACTCGTAGTAATAGTAGTATGCAAGATATACTTGTGAGAAGAAGAAACGTGTTTTAATCCATTGAATTAATTCGCCAGGCTAGTTATATATAAAATTTGGTACTTCAACGGAATTTGAACCGAACTGTTGTTTTTGTTTTTGTATGTTCAGTTCAGCAAACGTCAGTTTGGCTCCGTTCAAATTACGGGAAACGAAAAGCATCGAAACATTATATACAAATAAACATTTGATTACCAGTAAACAGCTCTATTCATTGTTGAGCACTATTTTATAAACACGCTGGCTGCGGATACAAACTTTATTTATTTTGCTGGCTTTTCATCCAAAACAAGGCACAACAGTAGTGCCACTTTGATGTAAGTCGCTACTATTTGGGGCACAATTTGCAGGGATACTATATGGGGAGTTGGGCAGCAAGATGTCTGTTCACATTACACTTTAACTACTGAATGTTATGGCTTACTAGGTGTGTGCGTGTAATTGTGTGTGTGTGTGTGAGGGAGAGAGAAAGAGATGGTTGCTGGACTGTTTACCACTGTCATGAAAACAGAGTTTGGAAGTTTTTAAGCAATACTCGTTACTCGTATACGAATCTTTTATTTTTCCTTTTTTTTTTTTTTTTTTTTTTTTAAAGTGAGAAAATTCTTTGAGCAGAAAAATATCATAAGGAAGTGTCAAAACCTAAAACGAACATAAACTCTACATCACTGGAAGCAACAGTCGCCGAAATTTTATATATATTATATATATATATATATACACACACACACACACACACACACAAACAAACGTCACCGTAAGCAAAGGAATGTGATGGAAAGAGGGTAGGAACTCACCCTGTCATCGCTGCCTGTTGGGAGGACGGCCGATTGTTGTGGCAGTCCAGACCTCCATTGTTGTAGTTTATCCAATTCCTTTTGGTTCATGCTGTAAAAGTTATAGCCGAGAAAGAGTTGTACGCCGAGAATGAATAGCGTCACATAGAAGAAGTATTTGTATTTAAAACAGAGACGGGAATTAGAGGCGATACGGGAGGCAGCCATGCCTGTGTGTACACACGACCGCGGCTTTTCTTCACCTCCGAAAACCGAAGAGCGCGACACAGCTTCTTGGCAGTCAGGAGCAGGAGCAGCAGTACTCATAACGAAGGAGGAGGAGGGTAGGAGGTTTGGGGAAGAGATACTATCCTACTCTCATTCTCTATATAACAAACTAGCCGTCCCTGAACAGCGTTCTCCGGGAATCTTTTGGTTAACTAAGTAAATAAATAAAAAAATCGGTTCTTATCTAGAATGCAATCTAATTATAAATAAAAAAAAAAAAAAAACACACACACACACAGAAAAATCTTTATGCTGCACGTATCCGTCATGAAAATTTTATATACCAAAAATCACGTAACTTGATCAAGTAGTTATTTTTTTATATATAACACAATCATTCTTTTACAATTTTTAGCAATTTAGTATATTGTAGTAATTACAAGACTGATTCTGAAATCTCTGTAGTTCAAATTGAGCTGTCTCCCTTTATTAGATATGGCAGATCTAGACACACGGTTTTCACTTCATTTGGAAATTTGATTTTCTTAGTTAAAAAAATGAACTACCCGATTGATTCGCGTGATTTTTGGAATATGGCATTTTTGTTTCATAACGGATATGTACATCATAAAGATTTTTCTGTATTTTTGTCTTATAATTAAGTTGAATTCTGAACTTGCACCAAAAATACTTTTAATTAAATTCAGGCGTAGAATCGACTCATTGGAGTGCTTCACGCATGGTTGATTAAATTTTGTGATTAAATTATTTTTTTAATAGAGTGTTTTTAAGATATGTTTTGGGGCTTCCAAAACTTTCTATATTTTAATTTTGCTAAGGATAAATTTTTTAAATAGGATTTATTTTAATGATATTTGAGTAGGAGCTATAGTTGAAATAATTTTTTTTTTTTTTTACGTCAGAAATTAACAAGGTCAAAAACTACTGGAGGATAAGGTCAATAAGATGGAATGATTGTCAGCCGAAATTGATCAATGCAATGAACTAAGTTTCATTACTTCATATGACAATATGGCACATCAGTATGGTCACCGTAATATAAGTGTGACATTGGAACCATAGAAGCAGTACAGAGGAGGGCTCCAAAATTGGTCCCAGATCTGCATGATCTCTCCTATGAGGAGCAACTGAAGCAACTGGATCTTCCAACTCTGGTGTTTCGTCGAATGAGAGGGGATGCCAAATTGCATAGGAAATGCAATATGGACCGTCTCAAGATGCTTCCTTTTTGAAACAAGATTGTAGGACCCATGGGCATTCCTTGTGTTCGGATAAGCAGTGACATCGGAAGGGGGCAGCTGTTCGAGCACGCGCCTTCTCCCAACGTGTGGTGAAGATGTGGAACCAGCTGCCGGAAGAAATGGTATCTGCAGAGATACTTAATACCTTCAAAGCCAGATGAGACAAACATTGGAAAAATCACCTGTTTCGTTCTGACTGTAAATCTAGAGATGATGTGTATTGAGAGACTGTAATCTCGGGTGTATAGGCCTGTGTTCTTTCTCACCATATATTTTCACCGTATATTACTTATGGAACGGCTCACGATAAATATTTGTTTATATTGAATTCAAACACGACTATGTTGTATTCTGTAATCCAATGTTCCACAGACCGGAAGCCCTTTCACGCAGAAACTGTCCGTCTTATTGCTTGAGTGAAGGTGCAAGGGCGTCCTGGATGACTATAAGCAATGCCGGGATAAGCAACAAAAAACTTTATTTAAGAATTTTCCTTCTCCAAGATTACTTACACAATAAAGGTTTGCGATTCTAGTCTACACTATTATTTGATTTATTGTTAGAGGGAAGATATATGGATTCATACCTTTTTCCAGTGAAATGATAGATTGATACTGGACTTGAACAAAAAAAAAAAACCTCCAAATTTAAAAAAAAAAAAAATTTAAATTGGAATCAGTAATTGTATCGGAATCAGAGTAAAATATTGGAATCGTTCCATTACTAGCAATGCTACTGAGTTTGAAGTTTTTCTGATATAGTGTTCGTTTACACGCTAAGTGTTGAAAAGCTATGAAATCACTATTTTCCTGCCAGCCATGTGTAAAATAGTGACCTGTATTCAGCTAATCATTTACGAATATATAATCATATGTATTGTATTGTTTTTTTTTGTTTTATTTATTTATTTATTTTTTTACACAGGCATCACTACATTATCAAGGTCAAGAGGCCAGTCGAGGATAAGGGTTAAAGAGTGTACAGTAGAAATTGGACAATATAGTAATCAATTCAGTAAATTTGTTAACTTATATGGAACGTCTCATCAAGAACTTGTTTACGTTAGACTTGAAGACAACCATATTGTAGTCAGCTGGAAAGCAGGAAAACGGAAGACAATTCCACAGGCGTGCAGTTCTAAGAAAGAAGCTTTGTTCATGGAATCTACGTTTAGGTTTAGGCACAGATAAAGAGTGGGGGGAATTATTGATAGTGTTTTCAGCTAATTTCTTTGTTTATTTGTTTCTTTTCCCTTTTTAACTGTTAAATCATCACTTATCAAGGCCAAGAATTACTCGAGGATAAAGCTTAACAAGATGATATAATCATCAGTCAAAAATGGTCTATGCAATTGTGTTGTATTGTGGTGTGGCCCCCAGGTTGGGAATCGTAGTAGTGCATAGGACCCCCTGGCTGTGACACATAGCAGTTTTAATTACGTTGATCGTCCGTGGTTTCACCTGTTTACTAAGCGGTTGTCATGACAACGAGTTAAGACTAGTGAGATATCTCACCTTAGACTGGCACTTTTTCCTTATCTTGCCTCTCGTCAATTGTCAAAAATGTCATAACAACGTTGAACCTGAAAAAAAATCGGTTGACAACTTAGAACGATCAGCCGTAAATTAAAAATATGCATTAAAAGACGTAAGTCACAATTGCGTTTGTTTTTGTATAAAATTATATTTTTACAATATTATACAGATTTACAATTTAAACAGTTCGTCTTTTTTTCTTTTGGTGGTTTTGAAGTTCACCGCGATAGTAACAGTGTTCTCACAGTGTTCTGAGGAGGGAAATGACGTTTCAACGATCCGGTCTTCAGCAACGTTCTGCCCCTTGTTTCTCCTCTCTCTGCTAGCTCTCTGCTTCTTCTCTAGATTCCAAACATCACCGTTTATATTGGCATTCCTATCGTTTGGTTTTTTTCCTATCCACGCGATCTGTCAATCAGCTGATCGATAATAGAACACGTGTTCTTTAGTCACGTTTTGACAATTTCTTTGCCGGTTCCTGACCTCGGACGATCGTCCGATTTATCTTCAGCTGACCGACACGTGAATTTATCACTCATGCCAATATCTGTACTTCCAGAGCTTACGAGGAATGTCACGTTTCTTTGTTTTGTAAACAAAAAAATCGTCATCCAATTTCTCTGTTTACGACGTAAGCACTTATCTTTTCTACTGGTGGACAATCGATTATTCGATGCCCACTCTTTTAAATCTTTTATTAAAGAAGTTTTTTCTTTTCAATTATGTATCGGATGGTTCCAGCCATCCATTACATAACAATTGGACTAAGTTTTATTACGTATTCACAATAAATATTTGTTGATGTTGAATATGAAGACGACTGTGTTGTACTCTGAATTCCAGTGTTCCATAGACCGGGAGCCCTTTTACAAAGAAACTCTGTCCATGTTGTGCACAATGCTAAGGGAGTCATGGATTTCTGTAAACAATAGCAGAATAAGCAATAAAAGGCTTTATTCAAGAATTATCCTTCTCCTATATGAGTTGTATAAGCTGCCGTGCTAGACACATACACCAGAAAGTATTCTATATCTCTGCAAAGTCACCATGCGCCCATGCATGGAGTATTGTTGCCACATCTGGGCTGGTGCATTTATTATTAGTCTCTCCCTTTTAGACAAGGTCTAAAAAGGGTCTCCAATCTAATAGGCTTTTGAACTATCTTGCATAAATTGAGCATCAGGTTTTGAGTGGCATAAGAGATTTAAGGAAGGCAGGGAGTCTGGGAAGGATGATGAGAGGTGTGGGAGGAGTAAGGAAGAGTTGATTGGCCAAATAAAGAATTTCGTGGATAAGGACCACCGTGTGTCTATAGAGACAATAGCTGCACAGTTTCATGCCAGTGTGGGAACTGTGCACACAATTATTCACAAGGAGCTGAAGATGCGAAAGATTTGCACAAAGTTTATCCCAAGGGTGCTCAGAGAAGATCGAAAAGAAAGACGTTGTCATGACCAAGATAGGCATAAAGACACTTCCTCAGCCTCCCTATAGTTCAGACCTTGCTCCCTGTGACTTTTGGTTATTTCCTAAGCTCAAAGAAAACCTTAGAGGCTGTCATTATGAGACAATTGAGAAGATAAGAGACTGGGTTATTGCACGGCTATGAGAGAGCAGGCCAATGAACATGACAGCATGACGTCATTACCAGATCAACATGTAGGTAAAGGCATGAAGGTGCCTAAAGTTTCCGGTGTTCAACCACGTGGCCATAAAAAATATTTTTCGTTGCCTTATATTGTGGCTGTTGTAATTATATGTTTTTTATTTTCCTAAAGAGAAAAAACAATTCTCCATTTAGATTATTATTACAATTATCATAATTGTACATTGGGATAATGTTAATCTAACAAAATATAACGGTAAGTGAACTTGTTTTATTTCTATTGAAGGAACTTTTATTTCTATTGAAGGAAGTCGAATATTTCATTTTATTTATTTTTTTAAACTGCAAAACAAACAATTTTTATATGAGAATATTTCTCAGTCCGTTCTTCTAATAATAAATAAAACTTTTCATTGAGTATTTCCAAATATTTTAAAGTTAGAAGCATTTTTCACGACAGTTTTTTGTTTTATTTTTGTTGTTGTTTTTTTTTTGCCTTTTTTTAACTAAAACGATCGAGGAATTCAATATTTTAGCATCGGGCGTAATTTATTTCTTTGAAATATATTTAAAACTTAAAAGTTTTTGTTTGTTTTATACCATTTTATCTGTAAATAATTTACATGACTGAAATGGGAAATGAAATAGGAAATTCTCTCCGGAGACATACGAACAGAAATTCATCTTAACAATTCATTAACTAATCAGTTTTAATTAAAATTTTGATATGAACTAAAAATAAAGAGTATATTAAATTTTAGTTATCATATTTTCTTGTATTTTATCTTATAAATAAATGTTGTATGCACCATGATGAAATAATAACGTTATTTAGAAAGCCATTCTTAACAGGATGGGGTCTTTCTAATTATTCTGCATTTTCACCTAATAATTTAATGAAAAAGATACCATAAAAATTTAACTGTCTAAAATATGGCACGGTGCATACACTGCACAAGCACTATTATTATTATTATTATTATTATTATTATTATTATTATTATTATAACAACAACAACAATAATAATAATAAAAAAAGTACTCCACAAGGAATGTGGACCCTGCGTAAACGGGTTTTAATTTAATGGTTGCTCCCTAAAACGTGCATATGCAAAAGGTTTTCATTGGTTTATTTAATCATGAAAACTTTTTTGAAGTTACTATTTGAGGCAAAAAATGGCCAAAAGCATTATTTGAATATGTATGAAAAAATAAATGTAACAAAAATAAAAATATTAGTGTGTAAAATATAATATAATAATAAAACTAAATTAAACAAAATGAAAATAAAAACAAGCACGGAATAAAAGTATGAATTAAATTTGATTAAAGAAATAAAAAAAATTCAAAAAATAAAATACATGCTCGATTACAAAAAAAGTGTATGAGATATATACGAAGAAAGTGGAAGAAAACCTCAGGGAGCAGCCATTAAATTAAAACCCATTTACGTAGGGTCCACGTTCCTCGAGTGCCAAAAAAAACTGTAGATGACATCGACTGACGCCACACCAACTAGTTGTGAAGGGTGAGGGAGGATGGAAAGTCCGAGGTGAGAGAGTACTATCCAGACCTCTACTGGAAGTGTGCAGTTCAAATCTGGCACCTTGGGGAGGCATTTTGTTGCCTAAACCCTAGGAAACACCAATGGCCGATGCCAATGAGAAATCAATGGCAAACAGCTGTTGCGATAATGTACAATCATCTGCACGAGTGGTCAAGAGGTGGAGAACATTGGAAATCTGGGGAGACTTGTTGCCATGCGGTCTCCAGGGAATGCCACAGGTTACTGCAGTGAGCGATCACTGATGATGGCCTGTGAGACAACTCCTAGTGAGTGAAATAATAATAATAATAATAATAATGTCCCCTCCCAAATTCACCACCACCCTGATTTAATATCGTAGATGTTTACTATATTTTTTTAGTTTTTAATCAATGTTCACATTATAGTATTATTGTCTTTTAGTGGTTATGTGAACTAGTAGTTAGGATTCCTAACCATGTAACTGATAAAAAATATGTTTCACATTTTGATGAAAAACATGGGAAAAAATGAACGACAGAAAACCAAAACTTTAAATGTAATTCCTGTATTAAAAGTAATAGTTATTTAAATATTTCAACATATAATCTTGTGGGGAAAATCCAATTCCCCAATAAGGGGCACTCTGGATAGAAACAAAAATTATCTCAGTCATGAAGGATTTCTCCTCCATCGGCCAAGGACAGAAAAGGTGAATTGTAGCATCAGAACAGATACTACTACACTGTGATCTTGTCCCGAAGGCCAAGAATTGTTTGTTTTATGTTTATTTGTTTGTTCCCTAAATTCATAATTCAGTTTTATCAGTATTAGATTGTATATTGCTTTAAAATTACGTAATTTTACATAGGTAATATTTATATTTTATATTGAATAAAGTTCAATTTTATTATTATTCGAATTGGATTCCCTTTTTAAAATTTTTTTTTAACATGTTTTAATGCTCCTTTTAAAAATGCCGTCATATTGTATCGACAGTAACAGTTCGACAAATCTTACCTACATTGCCTGCAGGCATTTTTATTTGTTTGTTCCCTAAATTCATAATTCAGTTTTATCAGTATTAGATTGTATAGCGCTTTAAAATTACGTAATTTTACATAGATAATATTTATATTTTATATTGAATAACGTTCAGTTTCATTATTAATCGAATTGAGTTCCTTTCCGTTCTTTTTTAACATGTTTTAATGCTCTTTTTACAAATGCCGTCATATAGTACCGACAGTAACAGTTTGACAAATTTTACCTACATTGCCTGCAGGCATTTTTCAGTTAACAGGCCTTCTATATCTCGGTGTCCATGGTTATTGACACGCTCACACAAGAGGACTTCCCTGACGCCTTGCAGAAGTTGTTGGAATAGTACAACAAGTGCATTGCAGCCGGAGGAGATTACTTCGAAGGGGACTAGAGTTTCATGTGTATACTATCAATAAAAGTGCTCATACGAAAAAAATTCTGGAAACTTATTTAAGGCACCTTGTAATATGAATAGACATCTTGCTACTCAATTTCCTATATATAATTACCTGTAGCTATGATCCCAAATAGTACTCCTTGCTTCTAAGTGACAATACACATTGTTTGTGGTGAAAAAGAGTAAAAATAAAAAAAAACAAAGTCTGCCCTACTATTTTAGTCCAGAGCAAGAGGGAGGATATATGGATTCATAACTAATCGCATTAAAAAATGATGCAATAATGCAATACTCCTTCTGAATTTGAACCCAACATGACAAGCCCACAGTTAGCACCGCCCCCCACTTACCCGCCGGTGTAACAGGGAATATATCAGACGCATGGGAAAATATCAGCAGGAGCTGTAGAATAGCTAGCTCGCAAAGATATTAGCAGCAGTAGCCGAAAAAGCACATATGCAAATTAGGAAGTGCGTGCTAGCTTGTGTGATTAGAAAAAGAAAAACGGATACCACCTGGTCAAGAGAAGCAAAGTGAACTTTGAAAAAAAAAATGGACGTGTAAAGTTGACAACAAGAAATGGCTGGCTATAGTTGGCGTAGGGTTGGAGAGAAGAAAAGTGTACACCAGACGAGGTGGACGTGTGGGTGATGGTGACAAGAAATTCTTAAGTTGATTTTCCTCTGCTAAAAACGATTTTTTATCTTTTTTTATTTGACTTTTTAAATATATTCACTGCTTGTAGCAATGATTAAAGAATAAATATTTATTGATTTTAAGATATCAGTAGAACTAAAATCTATAGATCATTCCATCCACAAGTGTATTTTTTTTTTTTGTATGCTTGAGAAAATATCTGCACATTTAACATATGTTTTTACGGTAATCAGGAAAAATAATAACTCTATAGTTAAATATTTAAAGATCTATAAAGAATCGCAATCAGGAATTTAGAATCGGAATCGGTAATTGTATTGGAATCTGGAAAAAATATTGGAATTATCCCATCACTTGCACTAACCATGTGAAAACGACAAATAATCATTGTTTGGTTAAAGATATTTCCGGGTAGGGTTAGGATTAGGGTTAGGGTTTATTTGCTTTGGGATTTCGATTGATGTGTGTGTGTTTGGGGGTTACATAATAAAATTGAATGCAGCAACCCAACGAGAAAAAGAAAAGCATTGTTTTATCAAGAATTTCTGCACAAAAAGGTAAAAGCCAGTTTGCCTCTGATTTTTGACCTGCTGAGTAATAGTTGAACGCACCGACTGAGGCGAGAGCGGCTTGAGTAATCGGTTAATTTGGTTTGATATTTATTTTCAATTATTGTTGAAGATGTTTCGCGGAAAAACAGAAAAGCCGATTCACTTTGAGATCTCGATTGGAAGAATTATTTTAAAATTATTCATTAAAGATTTGTGTTATCGCAAAAGTGGGGGAATGGCATTTTGATTTCTATTATATATATTTTTCCGTCATTTCACTGTGTTAGGGTATTATAGTACCAAATTGCTTTCTATATCATATTATATATATATATCTATATATATATATATATATATATATAGATATAGATATAGATATATATAGATATAGATATAGATATATACAAACACGATTATGACAGAGACTAATTCAGTCTTTTTATTTTGAAATTTCTTTTTTCTAACAAGCACCACCATACATAGATCTTTTCAGCTTGTGATTTCTTGTGAATTCTTTCTTATGGAAATCGCTCCAGACAAGGCGTGAAACCACTTGATGGTGAGGAGCTAAAAAACAAATACTACACAAGATTAAAAACTAACCAATGATAAGTGTTTGATAGAAAGATTCTGACTCAGAAAATAGCAATTTTTCCCTCTTTGTCAGAAACATCATTCATGGAATTTGAGGACTAAAGAACAAAATAAGGTCAGTGAGAGGTAAGTAGCTGCTGAAAGTACATCTAAGTTTCACTTTCTATTCTCATAAATCATAATCAGGTGATCCTGAAATGTTTCCATATAATTTGTTGTTTGCCTAACCCTAATACTAACCCTAAACCTGACCCTGATCCTAGTCCTAACCCTAACTCTAACCTTGACCCTCGTTCTAACACTAACACTGATCCTAGTTCTAACCCTGATTTTAACCCTAGCCATAAACCTAAACTTGATCCTAACCCTAATCCTAGTTTTAACCCTAACCCTAACCCTAACCCTGATCCTAGTTTTAACCCTAACCTTGATCCTAGTCCTAATCCTGATCCTGATCCTAGTTCTAACCCTAATCCTAATCCTAGTTCAAACCCTGATCCTAGTTCAAACCCTAAGCCTAAATGTGATCCTAACCCTATCCCTACCCATGATCCTAGTCCTAATCCTGATCCTAGTTCTAACCCTAACCCTGATCCTAATTCTAACCCTTATCCTAACCCTAACTCTAAGCCTAAATGTGATCGTAGCCTGAACTCTGATACTAGGCTTAGCCCTAACCCTGATCCTAGTCCTAACCTTAACCATAACCCTAACCCTGGTCCTAGTCTTAACTCTGATCCTAAGCCTAACCTTGATTCTAACCTTAACCCTGGTCCCAGTCCTAACCCTAATCCTAACACAAATCTTAATCTTGATCCTAGTCCTAACCCTATTACTCTTGATACTGTTTCTTGCTGTATTCTGTAAACTTTGTTGATCGTGTACCATATTTGTACCAATTCAGTAGTTGCCTTTTTACTGTGTTAAAATATTATAATACCACATTGTTTCCTATATCTTTTTTTTTATGGAAATTGCTTCAGACAAAGAATGAAGCTACTTGATGTAAGGAGCTAATAAAAAGCAAATACTACTCCATGGTTAAACAAGGCCGATAGCCATTAATCGCGTGCTCTTGTGTAATGAATGAATGCGTGAATGTAGGATTGACATGAAATTCTTAAAGATAAACTAAAATGACCGAAAAATGGGCTGAAATGACTTAAATAAATAAAAAGTAAATGACTTAGAATGACGTTAATGACCTTAAGAATGACTTGAATGCTTAAGAAATAACTGGAATCCTTCAAAAACAACTTGAATGATCTGGAGAATGACTTGAATGGCTTTGAGATTGATTGGTTATAAAGTGGGTGATCATTTTACATTAAATTAATAGAGAAAAGTGATCCCACAATTTATATCAGAAAGTTACAAACATAAGTACATCATGTATAAGAACAGATACTATACTTTGATCTTGGCCAAAAGGCCAAGAAAAGGGTATTTATTTGCTCCCCCACTGAGCAAATTAGGCACAAGGCCGATTTTTAATGTGAGGAGTGAAGGGGAAATGGGGACCAACTCCCCGGGGAGTAGGGGAGCTGGATAGTGACAATTGGTATGAAGGGTTTCCCCTACATTGACCAAGGTCTTATATGTGGGGTTTGTATTTATTTGCTTCCCCACTGAGCAAATTAGGCACAAGGCCGTTTTTTATGTGGATAGAGAGGGAGGAGGGAGGGAAAGGGGTACCAGGTTCCGATGGGTTGGAAATGGGAGCTGGATAGTGACAATTGGTATGAAGGGTTGCCCCTACATTGACCAAGATCTTATATGTGGGGTCGGTATTTATTTGCTCCCCCACCGAGCAAATTCGGCACAAGGCTGATTTTTAATGTGAAGAGTGAAGGGGAAATGGGGACCAACTCTCCGGGGAGTAGGGGAGCTGGATAGTGACAATTGGTATGAAGGGTTGTATTTATTTGCTTCCCCACTGAGCAAATTAGGTACAAGGACATTTTTTAATTTGGAGAGAGAGGGAGGTTGAGGGAAAGGGGTACCAGGTCCTGATGGGTTGGAAATGGGAGCTGGATAGTGATAATTGGTATGAAGGGTTGCCCCTACATTGACCAAGGCCTGATATGTGGGGTTTCCCCACATATGGTCTTTGTTTGCAGTATCTGCTGGAACAGATACTACAATTTGATCTTCATATATAATTTATTTCGTTAAAATGAAAATTACAATCAAAATAATTCAATGTAAAATTAAAATAAATTAAAAGTAAAATTCAAGTTTAGAAAACAAATTTAGGCACAAGGCCCTTTAAGATCTGGGTGGGGGAGTGTTGCAGGGTCTTTGTTACTACAGTGAAAATGGAGTCTTTGGCGACTTTACTCTTGACTGGCAACATTTACCACAATACCTCATTCACTCTGTGGACTCTAAACTAACTAATGAAAACCCCAGCGTTTTTGCAAAGAAGGATATATATACAATTTCTGTATGTGTGTGTGCATGAAAAAAGTTCAATTCATTGGAAAATAAAAAGTTCTTGAATTTGGAAGAGAAACAGTTTGTGTTGGGGAGTGGGAAATCTAGAAAAAATATACAAAAAATAAAATTGCCTAGTGCACTGTTAATAATGTCCCTCCCTGAGCTAATCTAAAAAGATAGATCACCTACTGTTTTCCGGGACACTGAAAACAAATGGGAAGATCCCTAGTGGGGAAGAATTCTTATCGGGTGTAGGGAGGAAAAATAAATAATTGGGAAAAACAAAAAAGGGGAAAGATTGGGGGGGGGGGGTTAGGCGGCGACCTTCGAGTAGGGGTTGACCAGGGGGTGATAAAACAAAAAGATAGGGGGAGGGTAGTGGTAGGGTAGCCTCGGGAGGTTCTCTAGTGCCAAAAAACAAACAATCGGGGGACAGGATCTCATTTGTACCACCAGTCAAGAGTCTCTTTACTATTTATTTGTCTAACCTAGTGGGATGGGCTCCATAGGACCCAGTACCGCATGTGCTATGCTTATGGTGGTAACACAAATTCAAACTTGGCGCCTCGTCGGATGCACAAGCTAGTGTCATGCACCCACCTCCTGTCAAAGGCCACTCGAGGCAACCTCTTCCAATCGCATCTGATCTTTACTTTAAGCAGATGTTTAAAGTAGACGATCAGATTCCGATCCGGAACAGATATGCCTTCGCGGACTCGCTTGAGGCGTGTGATCCATATGACCATCCTCGCTACTGCTAGTATCGCTAGAAAAACTATTCTTTCCTCCCTAGGCAGCGGCGGATCAATGTTCTCCACAAAATATGACTCATCGAGTTCAAGCCAATGCTTGGCATCTATGTGAGCCATCACCTCATGTCCTCGTCGCAGTGCAGGCAGTAGACCCAGGTTTCTTTATTGTACAGGTTGAGTTCTTCAAGGAGGGGCAGTGCACTCCGGGCAAGTTGCCAGGTAAGGGAAAATTCCGAATTTGTAAGAAAGTCCCGTCCTGGCGCCCAACTCCACTGGGAGCAGACCTCCTTTAACGACATCCCCATCCGTTTCACTAGTGGTTCCTTTGTGCTACGCCCCACTAGCTCCCGATAAAGCCTGTTCCTAGACTGTTCGAGGACACTGGTCCCCGGCAACGCTCTAAGTGCGGACCGGCATACAGCGTAGAATGTTTGTTCCCCCATCGGTCTTCGCCGAGCTTCGACCGAGGGGTCGGGTGTCAAATTGGAAAACGAGTTTCCAACCGCAGTGACCCATGGAATGTCTACGTACAATGAACGGCTCAGGAAGGTCAACCTCTCTGCGTGCTTGTGACACATGAGATTGGGCAGTCTCAAGCCTCCCTTGCTCGGATTTTGAACACAGACCTCTCTGCAAACATAATGCTTACCCTCGTTCCACAAGAGTGTGTCGAGGTGCTCCTGTAAGCTGCTTCGTCGTTTTGTAGGGAGGGGAAGTACAGACAGACGGTAATGGACGAGCGGAAAGACGTATGTAGCACACGCGTTCACCCAACCCTTCAAGGACAATTTCCTTCAAACCCAAGTCTTGACAGAGTATTAGATCTTGGTCTCTATTTCCGACCAGTTTTTCTTCAGCTGGAGACCCGGTCCGAACCACACACCGAGCATCTGGACTGGACCGTTGGTCCAACTGAAGATGCCCAGAAGCGAATTTACTCTGGTCCAGGCACCCAACCGCAGACCCACTGACTTACTGCGATTGAAGACGGCCCCTGTAACTTCTTCGTATCAAGCGAGCGCCTCAGTAACCGCTTGAATGTCTGTGGGGCAAGACAAGAACACGGTAACATCATCGGCGAATGCAGAAACCCTGGCTCGTGTGCCTCCAGAGAGAGCTATCCCACGCAGGACTGGTGTAGTCGCCTTGTCTCTTAACTTGCGAAGGAGGGGTTCCAACGCCAGGATGTACAAGAGAGGCGACAGCGGACAACCCTGTCGCACCGACCGGGAGATGGCAAAAGACTCTGACAGCTTACCGTTGATCTGCACCGCTACCGTCGGCCTGTCATACAGCACAGAGATCCATTTGTGGAAGTTCGGATTAAATCCAGCGGCCTCCAGCACAGAACCCAGGAACCGATGGTCCACCCTATCGAAAGCCTTGGACTGATCCAAACTGATCAGTGCGGCCTCAGCTTCGACTTCTGTCCCCTCTATGATCGTGCGTATCAGATGAAGATTGTCTTGAATAGATCTCCCCTTCATAGCATAGCTCTGGTCTGGTTCGATCAAGTCAGTGCTGACAACCTGCAACCGATTCGCAAGAACCTTGGCCAAAATCTTTAACTCTGTGTTTAGCAGAGTCAAGGGCCTGAAATCGTCTAAATCTTCCTCCCCACCATGCCATTGACCTTTCCTCAGCAATGTGATCACTCCTTTGGTCACCTGCCCAGGGATGGAGCCCTGAACAAACCAATGGTTGAACATATCCTTCAGAAGAGGGACCAACATGGGCGACAGCCTCAAGTAGAATTCATAGGGTAGACCATCAAGCCCTGGGGACTTGTTGCAACCGACCTGCTTCAATGCAGTAATGATCTCATGTTCCGCGATAAGACCATCACAGCTAGCCGCTCGAGCAGCCATGAGGTGGGGCAAGTCGACCAAATAGCTGCCAAACTCTTCGACCCTGAATCTGGGTAGTTGGGTGAAGCGCTCCGATAGATGCTTTTGAAACCCCTTACAAATTTCCCACGTCGACACGAGAGTGTGCCCTTCCAGGTCATTTATTTTTCGAATGTACCCGTCCAAGCGGCACCTTAGAGCAGCCTTACGCTCAACAGCGTCTACATTAACAGCCTCGTTCGAGACTTTCATTAGCCTAGCCCTAACTATCTGACCCTCGTACCGCTCGCTGGCCAAGCGGTTGAGGTCCTGTTTAGCTAGTGCTATCTCTAGGGTGTCCCCCCCCCTCCACCGCCCGGGTCAGCCTATGCTCTATACACTTCTTGGCCTTAGCCTTATCTAGTGCGAGGCGTTGGCTGTACTGGACCGAGAAGCGTCTAATCTTAGCCTTGAGACTAACCCACCACTTACTCCCAGTAACCGCCCCCACTAATGCCCGTTGGATTATCTCTGTAGTCCTCCAGCTCCAACAAGGTGCTGTTGAACTTCCAGTATCCGGCCAGTTTAGGCCTAGAGCTCAAGTTAAGGTGGGCCATAACTAGTTTATGTTCCAAGTGTCCTAAAAAGCGGAACGTGGGGCAAGATAGAAAAATCTACATCTTCTAACTAACATCTGATCCAAGTAAGTATTGGATGGGAAGGCGCATTAGGATGCCACATCCACATCTACCGCCCCAGGTGATCCAGGCGAAATCTGTCGACCAGGTCGCACGAAGCCATCAGATCCGACAGACTGCTGTCGCATCACACCGACCTGCTAGTCCCCCCGACCTTATCTATCTTGGGATCAAGGATGGCATTCCAATCACCCATTAAGACTGCTCTCTCCAGATCATCTATAAAACCCTCCACTCGTCGAAAGAAGGAAGCCCTCTCCACAGCAGAATTAGGTGCATAAACTGCGACTATCCGAAACACACTGCTATTAATGGCAACATCGATGACAATCGCCTGCCTATCCCCGTCTGCGTGAACAACATTCAACAATGCTGATAGGGTGCGATTTACTAGCAAGGAGATTCCACAACTATAGGTATTGCCATATGCTGAGTAAACATCGTAATCGTTCACCAGCACCTGACAATTCCCGTCACAAATAAAGTAGGTCTCCTGTATAGCGGCAATATCTACCTCGAGGGACACCAGATCTCTCAGCACATGCGCAGCCTTGCTTCGGCATCTGAGGCCCATCACATTATAAGTAGCCAAGTTTAAAGCCATGGTCACCTACCTTATTCAGTGTCACACACGGGCCTGAAATCCTCGGGAGTGAGGACGTGGCAGGCTTGTCCAAGACTCCCGGTTAGTAAGTCAGCTGAGGGTAATCCATTCTTGGCCACGCCTCCCACGTCCAGGGGAAAGGTTAGTTTTAGTGCCCTGTAAAAGGAGGGGTGGATGTAAACAGGGACTCTGCCCTCGCATTTAAAAACTAAATTGTTCAGCGAAGGATGCTCCGTGTTCACCAGCTGCTGGCCCGGGATTGCATCCTTTGCGGCATCTATCATGGCCCAGAGAGCCTCTGTCCTGGAATCCTTGTTGACCCTAACAAATGTGGTCAACAAGGGAGCGTCTTCGAACTTGGTTGGGTCGGTGACATTATTTCTCCCGACGTATACAAAGTAATTCAGTTGGTTGTAGCGGACCTTCTGCTGGCCTTTGAGCTCAGGTATAGTTGGCAGACGGTCCGTTTCACATATCCTTTCTCCTGGAAGGAAGGGGATTTTTTTGGCCGCTCCGTGCAGACTGTTGTGGCTGCGGTTGGTTTCTCTTTAGCAGGGGGAGGAGGAGTAGGGGAGGAGGAATTGGGGGTGGGCGTGTCGGGTGTAGGGGTGTTTGGTGCTGAGGGTGTTGCTTTTTTTGGGGCGTCATTTGTCCTTTCTGAGGATGAGTTGCATGCTAGAGTTCTGGAGGGTTTGGGGATAGAGGGGGCCTTTTGCTCTGGGGTTGTGGGGAGATCAGCCTCGGCGTATGAGACTTTGTCTCTTGGGGTTGGGGTGTTTCCCTTCGTCTTCCTGCTCTTCCTCCTCTTTGTCTTCGTTCTCTCACCTGTCTCTGCTGTTTTTACCACTGCTGATGCTGTGGTCTCCTCTTCTTCCGACGCGATCTCTTCCTCTGAGTCTTGAAGTTTCCTCTTGTTCGAGGAAGAGGGCGCCGGGATGTCCATGGGTGTGTGGTCTGGTTCGTCGATGGTCACTGTTTGTTCAGGAACCCTTAGGGGACGTCTGCCCCTCTTAGTGACCGTCGACCATCCAGCCTCTGCTGCTTGACCCGGTTTGGCTGTGGCGGAAGTAGATGGTTAGGCTGCAGCCAGGGTTTGGGTTGGCTTTATGGTCGGGGCCAACCCTTGCGGTTTCGGAGGGACTGTGGCCGGGAGACTTTTGGGGCAGTCCTTGCCCATGTGTCCTCGTTTTTGGCAGTGCCAGCAGTGAGGTTTTCTGCCCTCCACTATGAGGGTCATGGTCCAGTCCCCGAATTTCAACATGGCTGGGATTTTTCCAAATTCGGCCTTGTCCACGACCATTCTGAACTTGTGTTCTCCAGTCATGACGTTGGTTTCCACATTTCCGTACTGACTTAGGATCGTCCCAACCTGCTTGGCGCCCATGTAGGAAGGAACGTTCAGCATGGAGACGTTGGCCTTCCTCTTGCTTAAGTACTCCGGTTGGAGTCTTATTCTTTTACCCCGGTGCTTGGTGTTTGCGAGCCTTACTGCGTCTTCTTGACTGAGGAGCAACACATCCCACATGGCGTAGCTCCTCCTGCAGATATAGCTGGCTGGAATATTTAGCTCCAGGAGGAGTTCCACCATGCTGTCCCTGTCAACTCCAGTCAAACTCCGGGTCCTGAGGTCTGGCGTAATAAGTGAGAGAACTCTTTTCTCCAACTCCTCGATCTGACTTGGGAGGGGTGGATAATGTTGCCCACCGTGTACTCCTTGTATGTGGAGTTGAATAGTTCCCTATATCACTCCGGAGTCAGGTTCTCCTGCTGCGTCTTCATGCCTCATGCTGCTGTCGGCTCTTGTGGTGGGTTGGACGGCCCTGGACGTGGGTCTGCTGGCACTGCTTTTGCTTGTTGCTGTGGCTTGGTATTGGCCTTATTGGGGGTCAGAGCTGGTCAGTCAGCATCGGATGTTGCTTCTTGGCTTTGTCTGACTCCCTGGTCACCTCTCTTCTTCTTTCTTGTCGGTGATCTTGTTGCCGAGTCACCTATGAGGGAGTTTTCCGCGTTAGGTTTCTCCACGGCCGTTGATTTCCCTTGAGTTGGAGCTCCCCTGGCTGGTGTTGGGGATTCACTCCTTCTGGATTGTTGGTCCTTCTTGGGCAAAACTTTTGGGGTAGTCTTTTGGATTTCCCCGCCGAGACTCCTTAGGGCAGCTAGCGCTTCTTCTGTGTTCTTCTTAGTTCTCTCTGCTATGCTGCTTTCGTCCTCTCCATCCAAAGTTGGGGGATCTTCTCCTGGAGGAGGCTGTGGGCTGTTCAAGGTGAACGGTGGCTGAGGAGCCATGGGTAACACTGGCCGTGGTATACCCTCCGTTTTTCTGGTCTCTTCATCCCTCTTAGCCCTGTTCTTTTGGGTGTTGCCCTCTTGGGGAGCTAGGGTGACTTGGTTGTCCTTGGCAGACGAGGATTGAGGCTCAGAGGATACCACTAGTTGTGGACCACTTGAGTGATACCTCGTTCCCTCATCCGCCGCAGGCATGGAAGCTTCCATCTTGGACTGATCCTCTTGGGATGCCTGGGTGGGAGTGCTTTCTCCGACCGACAAGGATTGAGGTGGAAAGGGTGTCGCAGGATGTGTACCACCCAGATCGCACCTCGTTCCCTCGCTAACCGCTTCTTTGACTCCCTGGTCTGGGGCGTGGCCCTCGTGGGGAGCCGGGGGCGGGATTGGTTGCCCTCCTGTTGTTGGACCTGCCTGGGTCGCCGCGGGCTGCGGCCCTACCCTGGCCTTCTCCTCCTCTACTTCTTTTGTGGTGGGTGCTCCCTCCGATGGGGAGTACTCAAGGGGGGGGGCGATGTGGCGCATCTGGGGTGGTATACATCTTGGAAAAAACTGCACAGGCCGCTGATGTGGACCAAAGTGTAGCGGGGGAGAAAAGAAATATGCGGGGAAATGAGAGGGTGGAGGGGAGTGGGTGAGGTCAGAAGTAAAAGTGGTTTGACCTCCCCTTGCAGGGATGTCAGGTTAGTCAGCTCAGATCCCCCCACAAGGGGGGAGAGAAGTGAAGGAAGACGCAGTGGGTGCTAGCGGGTCAGTGCCGCGTCGCAATTAAGAGAGAGAGAGAGGATAGGCATCTCTGCCCAGAGAGGGGAGCAGAAACGAAACACCGGCCCTACCCGCGTCACCCTACCCACAAACAACCCCAAGGAAGCGAGAAAGAGAACCCGGTCTGCTCAATTCACTGGGAGAGCAGCGAAGGAAGACAAAGAGTGGGCCTGGCAGGTCAGAGTGCTGCACAGGCAATTAAGAGGGGAGAAAGTAGACCATTTCAACCTCAGAGGGGAGGAGGAAACGAAGTACCCAAAAGAAAAAATGCTAAGCTAACCCGACCAGGTCACGTCTACCAAAGAAAGTGTTGTTGGTCCTGAGAACAGCAAACTCCCAAAGAAGGGATCGGTTTTCGGGTCCAGACTACCACACAATGGCGTCGGTCCTGGGGGAGCAAAAAGGGTCCAGACTTCCCAAAGAGGGGGTCGGTCCCACTAACAAAGGTTAGTAAAGTCACAAAAGTGACCAAAGTGAAAGCCTTAAACTTGACGAGTGGGTCAAGTGGCGGACCTCTTGAAAAAAATAAAAAATGAGTAACTGGGAGAACAGATACTACACTTTGAGATATTAGATTTTTTATTCACAGGAAAAAAATACAACTGGGAAAATGAACAAAAAACTTAGGCATAAGGCCAATTCAAAAAGAAGGGGGGATGGTGAGGTTGGTTGATCCATCTCGTCTCTGTTGTAAATGTTAAATGATTTTTCTCTCGGCCAGCCTCTTTTATCATGGTTACCCCTTTAAATTTGTATTCATGTGTGTGTGGTGGGAGGGGGGTGTGCCTACTTAAGCCCAATTTTAAAACATTTTTTATTTATATCAAAAAATACAAAAAAGATAACAATCTTAATAAAATTTCATTTGTGTAGAGGGACTTGGGAACCCCCCCCCCAAAAAAAAAACCCCGGTTAGTAAGGCCCTCCCATCTCTATCTGAAATGCTAGACCATTTGTTTCACTCTGGTTTGTAAAGGGACCAGGGTTTCGCGAGCAGCTTCTAAATGGAGGGGAGAAGGGTTGTGTCCTAGATAGGGGAGAAAAGAAAAAATTGGCGGTGAGGGCGGGGGGGGTAGTGTTTGATTTAATTTCCTCCAAGCTGGGTTGAATTTCGAGAGGAAGGGCGGGCAAAAGAAAAAAATTGTTGTTTTTGGAGGCTGGGGATCTTGGAGGCTTTCTAATAAGGGAAACAAGATTTATTCGGCTGGTTGAGAGGCTGAAGGAAGTAGAATTGGAAAGGGGCGGGGGGTCTGACAGAAACCCTAGAACTGAGCGCTCCACACCTAGGCGGGAAACATGTATTCAAATTTGGCCCCTCTTCGTAGACACAGACTTGCTAACTGTATCCATTGGCCAAAAGGCCAAGAAAAGGTTAAAAATCTAAGAACAGCATCTATTAACAACAGACCTTTGATCTTAACCAAAAAGGCCAAGCACAAAAGTGTTACGGACAGACCGACCAACAGACAGACCGACCGACTGATCGAATGACCGACCGACCGACCGACCGACTGACTGAGTGACGGACTAACTTATAGAGTCGCTTGCACGCGACTAAAAATAACTCGGTAGATTCCGACCC
>NC_136514.1:31809114-31906614 GCF_053919585.1 Euprymna scolopes | reverse complement strand
CAAATCCTTTAAAATAATATGACATACCCCACCCCAAATGAAATTCTTTACGTATAACACCTTCCCCTGATAATCACACACACACACACACACACACACACACACACACACACACACACACACACACGCACGCACGCACGCACACACACACACGCATACACACACGCGCGCACGCAAACACACACACATAAATATATATATGAATGGCAAAAGTCTACATTCCGATTTTTCAAGATGTTGTCCAACTTACCGTTTATTTCTTTAAGCATGTTAAAATGTTCCATTAACATGCTTAAAGAAATAAACCGTAAGATGGACAACATCTTGCAAATTTGGAATATAGACGTTTGTCATATATTTGAATATGCTCTGTAGTTACATCGAGCTTTATAAAGGATTGATATAAATAAAAGGTGAAATATAATTGAATAAGCATATTTTTCCCATACACATATATACATTACTCCGTTTAAATAAGAAAAACTATGATACTTTATTTGTGACAGGAATTCAACATCAATAATATTTTTTGGCGTACAAGCGTTTCTAAGACGAACATTTTTTTTTTTATTATTTAATTATTAAAACCCCATTTCTCCTTTTCAGCAATGATTAATTACTATTGCGATTTAAAGTTGAACAAAAACCAAGCATTGTCATTATCAAATACATTATAAAGATATATGTAAACTAGCAGGGAGACCCGACGTTGCTCGGGATTGAATGGCGATCACCGAATATTTCACACTCCTATATTTCTATTGTCATCGAAATCCGTAAAATCGCCCGGGAAGAAGCTTCACATGCCTCTATGCAGTAATTTAGTCCAAAATATGTTATTCTACATTGCACTCTGAAGAACCTACTGTTTCTTTTATAAAATTATTTTATATAAACTTCTTTCCAGTTAACGAAAAAAAAAAATCATTAAGAAATTTATGTGTGATGTTTGAACATACAGACTACGTCATGCAAAAAAAAAAAAAAACAACAAAAAACAAACAAACAAAAAACACATAAATTTTCAAATCTTATAAAATTCTTTGCAATTAATAAAAAATTTTTTTAGAAATTTACGTGCGGAGTTTGAACCTACAGACCACGTCATGTAAGAAACAAAACAAAACAAAACAAAAAAAAAAAACAAAAAAAAAACAACATGCTATCAACTTACCCACAGTAGAATTTTCATGGCTCGTTGCTCTATCATTGTTGCTACGCGACGACATGAAAAAAATGGCTTTACCGATGATAGACTTCGTGGCTTAGTGGGGGATGCTCTTTTCTCTACCCTGCAACCTCTCTCCCACAGAAGAGACGTTGCGAGCCTATCCTTGTTTTATCGTTATTTCCATGGTAGGTGCTCGTCTGAACTCCAATCTCTGGTCCCCCCTCGCCAATCTTTCACGAAAAACACCCGTCTAGCTGTATCCACTGTGAAAAATTTCCCCTACTCTATATCTGTACCTAAATCAAAACGTGGATTCCATGAACAAAGCTTCTTTCTTAGAACTGCACGCCTGTGGAACTCTGTTCCGTCTGCCTGCTTCCCACCTGACTACAACTTGGATGTGTTCAAGTCCAACGTTAACAAATTCCTAATGAACCGCTCCCTTAAGTAAACACTTCATCAAATCTCCACACTAACGTAATGTACTTGCAATAACCCTTATCCCTGAGTGGCTTCCGGGCCTTGATAAGTGGTGATCACTGTGTAAAAAAAAAAAAAAAAGGATAAATTAAAATAACGGTTTCAGTGATCGATTATCGGTAATTGTCAGAGGTATTTTGAGACAAAATTTAACTAAGATTACTCCCCAACTTATACACTAAAGTTCTGTAAATTTTAAAGAAAATATGTTTGGCCGTTTCGGAGTCTATAAGGAACGAACTCACACACACACACACACACACACACACACACACACACACACACACACACAAAGTTTCATTTATATAATTGTAGAGATATACAAGCAGAAACAAGTAATAATAATAATAATAATAATAATAATAATACCACCTCCTCCAGCATATTACAATTTTGGTACATGTTTTTACAGATCCGTTTCATTATGCAGAAACAAATGGTTATTAGTACGTCAATACCGTCTCTTTTCAGTGCATATACTCTTATGAAAATTTAGAAATTTTTGCTTAAGCAGAAAAAATGCATAAGAATATAATGTAGCATTATATTGTCATGCATTTTTTTCTACCTAAGTAAAGAATTTTTAATTTTTCTGAAGAGTCCATCCACTAGACAGAGACGGTATAAACATACTAATTAACTATTTGTTTCTGCTTAAGGAAACGGATCTGTAAAAAATGTATCGCAATTGTAATATGCTGGAGTAGCTGCTTTGCATGAAGAATAAATATTTGGATTCTGGAATGTAACTGTACTGTTATTATATATATATATATATATATATATATATATATATATATATATATATATACAGGGTGTCCACAGAGTCTGGCTACATTATGTAGCGAAACTTTGTGGAAGCATCTTGTAGATTATGTAGCCAGACTTTGTGGGCACCCTGTATATATATATTTCCACAGCCAAATAACATCGCAGCTCACAAGAGACATGACAGTAAACAAACCACAAGTCCAAGACTCGAGTTTCACCCTCATTTGGCCTTATCAGTTAGACATATCCAAACTTGAGATTCGAAACCCGAAGAGAGTCTATTAACTAACACAGATCAAGCAAATCACGGCAAAATCCAACTGTGAAATAGACCTACTTCGTCTCGACAAGGGGCGAGGTCATCCAACCAGCTATAACTCAAGCCGATGTCTCACAAGTAGGAATATTAAACTCGCTAGGACAATGTCATCCAGCAATGCTAACCTAGCAAGTAATTAGTAATAGAATTTTCAGAATGTGAGAGACTATATAATTATTTCCACAGCCAAACAGAGTCGCAGCTAACAAAAGCAATGACAATCAACAAACCAGAAGTCCAAGACTCAAGTTTCGCCCTCAGAGTTCATCAGTTAGATATATCCGAATCCGGGATTCAAAACTGACCATTTACATATGTTATAGTATACTTTTCTTGTAGTCTCTTGGTCTTACAAAACTCCAGGAAAAAAATTATTTTTGTCTGGTGGAGTATCCAGCTTCATGCCGTTACTTAAGGTAACATCACTTGGAGAAGGTGCACCATTTCTCATAAAAAAAACCCAAACTAGTATGGGTTAGTCATTCCATGGAGAATTTATTTGGGCTGTGAGTATTATGTGATTTTAAATATTTAGTCTGTGTTTACTTGTAGAAAAATGTGTCCTCAAATCAGATTTTCCTGATAAAATCCTGTATCGACAGACCTTAGACACTAGACAGTAGGCATTCAATTTTTCTCCAGTAGGCATTCAAGTTCTCTCTATATATACAGAGTGGTACAATAAATTTGTCACCTTAAAGAAAACAACACTACAGCTTTATTTTAACATTTTTATTGAAAAAATAAATTCAGCTAACTTGATTATGTAGTAGAGCTGACATCTATTCAATGTAGCTGCCTTCAGCCTCAATTATCACCTCGATACAGGTCCAGTTCTGAGAGTATGCTTTTTCTACAAGCACCAGCAGGAGCTCAGCAAATACTCAGCAGATGGCGGAGATCATGCTAGCTTTGATGTTGTGGGAGGTCATGTTGGTGATGTTCTCAACATATGACCAAATGAAATAGTTCAGCGGATTCAGGTCAGAGAAGGAGGTGGGGCAGTGAGAGAAAGATACAAAGTCGTAGTACTCCTGAAGCCAAGCTTTGATCTCTTTGGACTTGTGAGCTGGTGCTGAGTTCTGCTGCCACACCCAGAGTCTGCCAGCGGCCACCTGATTGCACTAGGGGATCGTCATACTCCTCAGTACATCCAGGTACACTTTGGTGTTGACTTTTAAGCCGACTTGAAAGATGTGAGGTGGCATGATGTGGCCCTCACTTGAGACCACATCAAAGACCATAACCGTGGCCAGAAACTTCATTGAGCAGTGCCCTCAAGCGTAGAATCATCTGGATTTGTATTTTGAGGGTCATAACCTGGATCGGTAGTGAGTATGAATTATACAATCTTGCTTGCTGAAATTTGTGTCACTTTCAGACATGATAGAAGGCTTCTATCATTCTTTGGATTTGTATACACCTGGCCAACTAGTAGATGGTCTGCAACAAAAAAAAGAAAACCTGTGTTCATCAAACGGAAATGGAATCATGTTTTTTTTTGGGGGGGGGGTGACAATTTTATAGTTCCATCATGTAGCGCTAACTGTAAATAAAAGATGCTAAGGTACTGATCTATGATTGGTCAGAGTAAATCACTGATCTATGATTGGTCAGAATAAATCACTGTTTTAATTAATTGTTGTGACCCTGAAGGACCCACAAAGACAACACGGTAGTATATTTACAGGAGTGAATAATTACACCAAGTACAAAATGGTATACTACAGAGAGTCTGCTCTGTCGTAGGCATCTCTACACACAGAGTCTGATGCATGTTAGCTTACATCCATCTTCGGTAGCAGTTTATGAAAAATTTATTCTCTTCACTAAATCTGAGAAATCAACGGCCAGATAAAATTATTTCAGTTATTTGATTATTTATCACCGATTCTGTCGATGGCTGAAGAAGAGAGATGTGCACAGTGGTGTAAGCGTGTTAACGGATTAATTAATTTAATGTTGGCTAGTAATTAAAGTTGCTGTTGACTTATTTTTTTTTATATATATTTTTATTTTTAGGTATATCATATTAGAGAAAGTGATTTTTAGGTATATCATATTAGAGAAAGTGATTTTTAGATATATCATATTAGAGAAAGTGATTTTTAGGTATATCATATTAGAGAAAGTGATTTTTAGGTATATCATATTAGAGAAAGTGATTTTTAGGTATATCATATTAGAGAAAGTGATTTTTAGGTATATCATATTAGAGAAAGTGATTTTTAGGTATATCATATTAGAGAAAGTGATTAATTTATTGATACTTATATGTGTGATATATATATATTGGTATGCGTGCTAGTTTGGCTAACACAAGCATGCATATATATATATATATATATATATATATATATATATATATATATATATATATAGTGTTGAGACGATTAAATGGAATTGGAATCGGGAATTGGAAAAATCGGAGCTTTTTTGGGTAGCGGAATCGGTAGCGGAATCAGAAAAATTTGAACCCTTTTTCCGATGCCAAAACCGATTCCTTAAATTATCTTTTTTTTTTTTTTTGATTTTGGTTTAAGAGACATCTTCCACTGCTTGTAGTAATAATAAAATAGTAAATATTTACTGATTTAAACAATCAGTAAAACTAAATTATCTAGATCACCCCCCCCCCCTCACATGTGTGTTTTTACGTTTGAGAAAATATATTCACATTTAAGATGTGCTTTTACAGTAATCGGGACTGAATAACACTTTTATAGTTAAATATTTAGAGATTTATAAAGAATCGGAATCGGTAATTGTATCAGAATCAGGAATAATATTAGAATCGTCCCATCACTAATATATATATATATATATATATATATATATATATATATATAGAGAGAGAGAGAGAGAGAGAGAGAGAGAGAGAAAGAGAGAGAGAGAGGGAGAGACAAAAGAGAGGGAGAGAGAGAGAGAGGAGAGGAGAGATATAACAGGAACAATCCAAGTTATGTATTCATCAACGTTTCGTCTTTATTGCGAGACTTCCTCTGCATGAATGAAATGAAGAAAACAAAATAACAGTACAAATATTTGAAAATATATTTTTGACGTAATGAAATGTACCTTATTAAATTTCAGAAACGAAAAAGTCGTGGAAAATTAAAAAAAAAAAAGGGGGGTGCATAGCGTTGTTAACGAGAGTAAGATTTTTTATAGCATCATATAACCGTTAATATATTTAAAAAGATATGATGCAATTCATATTCTTCTTGAAACAAATATGTCCGTTATAATTCAAATATGGATGTGTAACTGAAATGAAATGAATTATAAGAAAATAAAAAAATAATAATAATGTCACTCATCAAATTCCGTCTGTGTTTGTTTACAATATCACGTCAGCTGATATTTGCATTTGATAATGAATGTCCTGGAAAAGTCACTGATTAATGTTTAGTTTTAAAATATGCAAACGAAGAAATGACTTGCAGCGGATTTTAAATGGTGCTTCTTCTTTCATCATAAGTTGAACTAATTCAGAAAAAATTAAAATAAAATGGTGAGGTACACCCGGGCTTCAAAGGGGATCATTCGATCTGTAGTCGAATGCACTACCAATAAGCTATATTCCCAGATTATGATAAATCTGTTTTTTTTTTAAGAAGAAATGATTTGCTAAAATTTTATTATCTTCCTTGGCCGGTGTAATATAAGATATTCCCCTGTAAAAATGATTCTTTTTTATCATTAAGAGTAGTGGTAGATGGACAAAAATCGGAGGCCTGCAATATAAATGCTGGAGTCCCTCAGGGGTCAATCCTAGGCCCAACTCTCTTCCTGATCTACATCAATGACCTCCCTAAACACATACTTAAATCATTCGTTGACATCTATGCTGATGACACGACCATCTACGGCAACACATCAAAGGCTGTAAATGACAAAGTTCTCTCTGATTCTCTCTCCTCTGATCTCGAGCGCGTGGTTCAGTGGGGGAAGATGTGGCTGGTTACCTTTAATGCATCCAAAACCAAACTCCTATCCTTACATCATCAACGCTCTGATCCCCATCTGGCATCAATTGTGATGGATGGCTCTCGTCTGGGTGAGGCCTCGTGTTTTGACAAGCTTCTGGGTTTGACCTTTACTCCTGATCTGAAATGGAACACGTACATCAAGTCTGTTGCCAAGGTCGCTGGAAAGATGGTGGGATCCTTCTACCGCTCCAGAAGATATCTCACTACTGATGCAATTATCTATCTATATAAAAGCCAAGTACGTTCAAGGATGGAATAATGTTGCCATATCTTGGCAGGAGCTGCTAAAAACAACCTATCCTGCCTTGACAGAGTATAAAATAGACTTCGTGGCTTAGTGGGGGATGCCCTTTTCTCTACCCTGCAACCTCTCTCCCACAGAAGAGACGTTGCGAGCCTATCCTTGTTTTATCGTTATTTCCATGGCAGGTGCTCGTCTGAGCTCCAATCTCTGGTCCCCCCTCGCCAATCTTTCACGAAAAACACCCGTCTAGCTAAAACCACTGTGAAAAATTTCCCACACTCTATATCTGTGCCTAAATCAAAACGCGGATTCCATGAACAAAGCTTCTTTCTTAGAACTGCACGCCTGTGGAACTCTGTTCCGTCTGCCTGCTTCCCACCGGACTACAACTTGGATATCTTCAAGTCCAATGTTAACAAATTCCTAATGAACCGCCCCCTTAAGTAAACACTTCATCAAATCTCCACACTAACATAATGTACTTGCAATAACCCTTATCCCTGAGTGGCTTCGTGGCCTTGATAAGTGGTGATCACAGTGTAAAAAAAAAAAAAATTAAGAAAGAAGAGCTATTTTAAGATCAGATTTTTTTCGATTTTCGATACTTATCGAATGAATTTCTGTACAAAACATATCTAAGAACACTGCCAGAATTAGAATATATAGTAATACAACCACATATAGAAAACCCCGTAAAAGGAAAATAATTTGGTTCACTCCTCTGTTCAACCAAATGGTCAAAACAAACTTGGGTAGAAAATTCATTAATCTCATTAAACTACCCCCCCCAATAACATGCTCCACAAAATATTCAACAAAAACCACCATCAAACTGAGCTACAATTGCGGCAATAACTTAGAAAAGATAATAAAAAAACACAATAATAAAGTTTTAAGCAACGACACAATACACAATTTAGGGAACAGGGTAACAAAAACGAGTAACTGTATTAATAAATCCAAATGCCCCCTTAAGGGAAAATGTCTTACAACCTCTGTAATCTATTAAGCAAATATTAGGGCCAAGGAAGGCGCCACTACTTACAAATCCTATATCGGCCAAACTAGTAATACCTTTCAACAGAGATACACAGGCCACAAAAGCTCTTTCCTAAACCCAAATTACAAAGATAAAACATCATTAACTACATACTACAATGATCTAACGAGTAAAAATTTGACACTTATCGTTGACTGGCACACCCTAAAAAAGCAAAAACTTGCCAGTCACTAAATTCACCTTGCTTTCTTTGCTTAAATGAAAAACTATTTATCACAAAATTTAAGGATAGGGATAAACTTTTAAATAAGAAACAAGAACCTCCATAAATTGCAGACATTACAAATCGCATCTGCTCTCTCAATTGCGAATTACTCCCCAATATATTCAACTCAACACGACCCATATGCAATATCCGACAGTTGAACACCTACACATCCTAACCTCCTCAAGTCCAATATTCACGAAATCCCAAACTACACTTTTCCTGAGTAAAACCATGCATAAAAAAATAAATAAAAAAGGCTAAATTTAACCATCATAAGTTTATAAATTACATATATCTGAATTTTGCAATTACCATAATTAAAAAAGTCTTTAATAAATTTACTAATACACAAATTAATGAATCAACATTAAAGGAACAGACGAAAGAGAAATTAATATTGGGGAGGCTAAAAAATAATCGATTTTGTTTAAGTAAGATAAAGCAGAGCTATTAAATGATGCCACCTTCTCTTCTACTTCTCTTAGTCCCTCTTCCTTCTTCTCCATTCCATCTCCCCCTATCACTTTCCTTCCTTTCTCTTTTTTACGCCTCCAACCCCCCCTTCCCTCTCTTCAACCGTTCACTGGAAGCTCAGACAACATTCAACAGACCCGGGTAAATTCCTAACCTCTTCTCGGATATAAGTATATTAAATTGAAATAAACTTTAAAAAAAAAAAGAGAATTTTATGACACATTGACCCTTAAAGATCTCAGACTTAGACAAACGAGCAGCCTCTCGCTTGTTAAAGATAACATCTGTATAGCCCTAGTTTTAGAACCAAATCCCCTCAACCCACAAACTCTAACCCCTAATACCAACACAAAAATGAATAAAGTCACCGATAAATAAGTAAATAAACAGATACGAGAATGAATAAACTAATAAATTCGCACCAATTCAACCCTGTTCTTAACACTCATGATACAAAAAAGTCTTCTTTTGCCGAGGATAAATTTTTGCTCTTCATTTAGAATTCCGTTTTCGAAAATAAGGGTTGTTGCCTGGTGAGGTCTCTAGTTAGTAAATACTAATAGAGCGAAACATGCTCATGACTGTGTAGAAACAAACTACTGCTTATGTAAAGACAAATGTAACTTGCTCTACTTCTGTATTGAGCACTCTTGTATGAACCTCGTTATATTTCACTGGTTACCCTACCTTTGGAAAATAGCAACCTCAATATATATATATATATCCATACACACACACACACACACACACACACACACACACACACACATATATATATATATATATATATATATATATATAAGTGATTCAATATAAACTGTAAATTAGAAATACAAGTTATTATTCGGCAAGAAATATGAATCTTAAAAATTTCCCTTATTCCATGGAGTTTTAAAGAATAGCTCTTATCCTCAGAGGAAAGTAGTTAGCAAAATGGTATGCGTAGGAAGCTATAAATTTTGCTGGTAGTAATGACAAAATCATAATTATTTATTGATTTTAAAACTAAAATCTATACATCATCCCCCACAAGTGTATTTTTATGTTTGAGAAAATATCTTCACATCTAACATGTGTTTTTACGGTAATCGGCAAACATAGCAACTTTATAGCTAAATATTTAAAGATTTATAAAGAATCGGAATCAGTCAATGTATCAGAATCAGGAACTTAGTATGGAATCGGGAAAAATATTGGAATCACTAATATATATATATATATATATATATATATATATATATATATATATATATATATATATTAAAAATAATACAAACGCCACTCACCATTTGGGAGTACTGAACTAGTCAAGGGGGAAAATTATTCCCAACTTGCATTTAGGTAAAAATGCGCTTCCATATTAATAATTGAAGTCATTCAATAAATATTGCTAACAAAAACTAACAAACAACATCTACGTAAAAATGCGATAAATTAGTAGTTCTGCGAGATAGCTCAGTGGAAGAGATATAGGCTTTTTATTACGGGGTCCCGATTTCGAATCTCGCTAGATTCAGCCACTCTGATGAGTCGTAGACGACGAAACACGTGTCAGTGGATAATTATATTTTAAAAATAATATATATATATATATATATATATATATATATATAGTAATTTATAAAATATATATGGCGATTAAGCTACACTGAATATTCCGCGTTTCATTCACTCTAGGACTCTTCAGGTTTATGCGCATAAGCCTGAAGATTCCTCGAGTGGATGAAACGCGGAATATTCAGTGTAGCTTAATCGCCATATATATTTTATAAATTAATAACTAGCTCTATCTACGTATTGAGCACTTTCGAAGTAAATACTTAAAGTTTACGCATAAATCTATACTTTCGTATATTAATTTTATGTGAGTAAATTAAGTAGTTATATATATATATATATATATATATATATATATATATATATATATATATATATATATATATATATATAATTCAGTATAAACTCTGTAAATTATAAATTACAAGTTATTATTTGACAAGAAATACAAAAACTTAAAAATATCCATCATTCCATGGAGTTTCAAAGGATGGTTCATTCTCAGAGGAAACTGGTTAGCAAAATGATCTCCATAGGCAGGCTATAAATTTTACTGGTTAGCCCATAAATTGAAAACTATAAATTATGCAAGAAGTCATATTTTTATGAATTTTGATAATAATGCAGAAATGTATGGGTTTAAAGGATATTCCAAATGAAGTTCAGGTTTGGTGAAGATAAATAGAAAAATGTGGTACAATCCAAAGAAAAAAATTTATTGGCCCATCCTTATAACATTATTATTTTGCTTTTAAATTTTAGCATATTTTTAGTATATTTCATTTCATTTTATTTTTGTCAGCTGATGGGAGCAAACAGGGTTTTTCTTTTTTATCTTTTTATGCTATCCTCACTTTTGGAATGTATTCATATTTACCGTTACACGCTTGGGTCATCACTATTTCTATTGCATCTCTGTTTACAATTTCGAGTGGTAGCAATCTAAACCGATACGCGACCACAAGAAAAATGGCTTCAGTGTATTTGTTATGCGGCCATTTTTTCTTGTGGCCGCGTACCTGTTTACATTGCTTGTTTTTCGAGCCGAATAAACATTTTACATGGAGTAAAAACACTAAAAACCTGGCAAGTTATGTAGAAGTGTAATTTATCTTGCTTTTAGTAACATTTATTTGTTCTATATTTGATTTTTTGACCACTTTTTCGAATCTCTGTGGATTGTAAAACAAACCGATCAATTTATATCATATGTCGGTGTCGAGCTTGGCACAACCTAAAGACTCTTTGGTCGTCCCAAATGGCTCAAGCTAGGCCAGAGATGACACCGCAGTTTTAAGGGGATTATTATTTTTAATCACGATCAGTTTCCGCATCAAATGACAGGATGAGGATTGCCCTGCTGGAAAACCTAAACAAACCTAATCATATACAGTAACTATACACGACCTGCAACGCAATCGTTTTCCGCGTATAAATTTCCATTTTTTTAAATCGATATTTGTTAAAGCTTTATTGATTGCATCATGAAAGATGTTCTTTAATAATGCGTCTGCATTGTGCATTAAAACACAATTTTTAATTAGTGGACTTCTGAGTTTCTGACCTTTGACATATTAAAACAAACAAACAAACAAGCAAACCAACCAACAACAAAAAAAAAACAAAAAAAAAAACAGTAATTCAAATCTTGCTTCTTTGTTTGGAAATTCTTTGCAATTATTTTGTAATTTAAATGTTTTTATTTTATTCGTCTTCGAAGAGAAAACATTTACAATTAAGTTTTCGTTTTAAAAAATGACATTCGCTTTAATAAATGATTGATTGGTTAAAAAATGGCTAGACTTTCGGAAATTTTTAAAAGTACTTGCGTTCTTCTATTCTTTACGATATTCTTCTTCTTCTTCTTCTTCTTCTTCTTCTTCTTCTTCTTCTTCTTCTTCTTCTTCTTCTTCTTTCAGCTTTTTTCCTTTGCGTTATAATTCTTCTTACTTTTCTTCTTCATCTTTCGTTTCTTCTCTTGTTTCCTTTGCGTTATCATTCTTTTTCTTTTCTATCCTTCTGCCTTCATTTCTTCTTTTTTACCTTTGCATCATAATTCTTCTTCCTTTTTTCTTCATCTTTTATTTCTTCTTTTTTCCTTTGCATTATAATTCTTCTTCTTGTTTTTCTTCTTCATCTTTCGTTTTTTTCTCTTTTTTTCCTTTGCGTTATCTTCCATCTTCTTTTTCGTCTTCACCTTTCAATTATTCTGTTTTTCTTCTTCTTCTTCTTTTTCTTCTTCATTATTCATGTCTTATTCCCCCCCCCTTGCGTCATCATTCTTCTTCTTTTTTGTTCTTCTTTTTCTTTTTCTTTATTTTTAGTAGAAGTAGTATTAGTTACTGATTATGATTCTCACACAAGTTATAAGTGATTGCTCAAATGATGTTCCCTAGAGTCTGAGTGACAAAGAATTTATCGAGATTTCCAGTACTCTTTACCTCTTTCGATAACTGCTGCAAATCATTTTGCGTTATCGCAACAGCTATTTATCGTTGGTTTATCACTGACAATGACAGTTGGTCTTCTCTAGATTTTGAGTGATAAAAGCTTCATCAATGTTCCAGTAACTTCTGCAATCTTTCCGTCCTTAACTTTTTCAATCTCTTTGACCCTTCTCTACCATTTTGTGTGATAGCAACCGAGGTTAGTGCAATAACATTGTTCTCGTACTCTTACTTTATTTTAGGGGAGGGAGCAATTTTTGCCGAAACTTCTGTCATTATGTGTGTGTGTGTGCGTGGGGGTGGGAACGAGGTTCATAGGACTAGATTTCTGACAGTTCCAGTAATCTTGGATTCGTGTGGGATGTATTCTTTAAGTTCTTTTTGTTATTTCGATATCAACTTACCTGTATGTGGTTGGCGTAATAGAGACAGGTATTAATTAGATAACCTGTTATTAAATTTAATATGGAAAAAAAAAAAGAAAATGAGACTTAACAGACTCAATATGGAATGCGATTGACAATTTCTGCTACGGACCTGAAGAAGGTAAACCATTTGAAACTTATTTTTGTCGGGATGAAGATTTTTTTTAGTATCGAGTGCAAACAGTGGTCGGACCAGAAAAAGATTCGTTGACTATTACGTGAACTTTATTCCATAAACGTATGTCATGTCTGAATTTTCAGAAGAATGACGAAGATGATTTTGTAACGTATGTAAGCCTTGGTAAATAAACGTTGCGACGAATTCAAACTTGCAGACCTCAGTGCAGACAATTTTATATGTTTAGTATTTGCGCAAAGACTAACATTTGGTCGAGATGCGGAAATCAGGAGGCGTGTCCTAACAAAATTAGAAAATGCACCGAACCTAACTCTACGAAAGTTAACGGAAGACTGCCAGAAAATAGAAATTATTAAAAAAGATTCAATGAATATCAAAGCTGAAGTCGCACAGATAAAAAAATCAGACAGACAATTAAAAAAACACGTAAAAAAATAAAACGCAAGTTGTTATATATAGTGAATATCATATTTATTGGCACGGTAAAATAAAAGTTAAATTTTGTCTAATAAATTCTAAAAAAGGGATTAAATTAAAGAAAATAACAAAGTATATTATGTATTTTCAACTGGCCTTTCCGATGCAGCAATCGGATTTTAGAAAAAATAAATAACAAAGGAACAACAAACATAATTGCAAAAAACCCTTGTTCAAAATTATTGGCACGATTTATTTAATAATCAATTGTATAGCCTTTGGCCTTGATTACCTTCCTCAGTCGCTTTTCATAGTTTACAACCAAGTTGTTGCACTCTTCAGTAGTAATTTTAGCCCACTCTTCCTGACAATAATCCTCCAATTGAATAAGATTCTTAGGCTTCCTTTGCATTACCCTCAATTTTAATGTTCTCCATAAATTTTCAATTGGATTAAGGTCTGGGCTTTGTGATGGCCACTCCAAAACATTAATATGATTGTCCTCAAGCCATTTCTTAGTCAGTTTAGCCGAATGCTTTGGGTCATTATCTTGCATGAACCACCAACGACGACCAAGTGAGAGCTCTTTAGCAGAGTCTTTCAGGTTTTCATCCAATATTTTAACATAATCTTCCTTTTTTATGCTACCTGTGACCTTAACAAGTCGCCCTGGTCCAGAGGCAGCAAAGGATCCCCAAAACATCAAACTGCCTCCACCGTGCTTCACTGTGGGTATGGTGTTCTTAGGCAGGAAAGCCTCGCCAGATTTTCTGTAAATATAATACACTTTATTATGGCCAAATAACTCTATTTTCGTTTCGTCAGTCCATAGAACACGTTTCCAGAATGCAACATCTTTATCAATATGACGTTTTGCAAAGGCTAGCCTTGCTTTCAGGTGCATAGGCTTCAATAAGGGAGTCTTTCTCGGACGACATGCTTTTAAACCAGCTCTCTTCAAAACTCTACCAACTGTATGTCGAGATACATTCACTCCAGAGGTGCTCTGTTCATCAACAATCTCCCCAACAGAGATCCTTGGGTTTTGTTTTACTTGTCGAACAATTTTCCGTTCATCTCTTGGGGAAAGAATCCTTTTTCTCCCTCTACCCTCTAAACTCATAACGTGGCCTTGCGATTTGAACTTGTTTATTATGGCTCTAACAGTGGATTTGGGAAGGTTTAGCTTCTTTGAAATCTTATCATAGCCCTCCCCATTGGTATGGCATGCTACAACAAGCTTCCTGACGTCTTCGCTGTGTTCCTTAGTTTTAACCATGGCGATTGAAAATTATAATTTAGTCACTTATAATAGTTTAAATAAATCGCTATCTAAAAATTATCTGAAAAAAATTATTCACTGAATTAGCGTTAAACAAGCATAATATGGCTATAAAAATGTTCAGAAAGCACGTAAACCGGAAATTGATTGATATTATACTGATACTAAAAGAAAAACAAAGCCGTGCCAATAATTTTGAACAAGGGTTTTTTGCAATTATGTTTGTTGTTCCTTTGTTATTTATTTTTTCTAAAATCCGATTGCTGCATCGGAAAGGCCAGTTAAAAATACATAATATACTTTGTTATTTTCTTTAATTTAATCCCTTTTTTAGAATTTATTAGACAAAATTTAACTTTTATTTTACCGTGCCAATAAATATGATCATCACTGTATATATATATATATATATATATATATATATATATATATATATATATATATATATATATATATATATATATATATATAGTTTGTGTGTGTGGGTGTATACGTGTCACTGAAATGTCTGTGGTTCTTTACTGTTTGAACCATATGCTATCTTATCTATATATATTCGTAACAGTCTATTTTACAGATCGTGATTCGTCTCGTCTAGGTGTGTTGATGAGTGCGTGTTTGTCAGGCATGTATTGACGACATACCTTTTAAATTGCGTTGTTGGCCTACTTCGGATATCATGTGTCCTTGGAGGAGCTGGAATCTGTTGGATAAAGATGTTTAAAACGACCCAAGACGAGGATTAGTTTATATAAAGATTTTATTTCACTTACTAAGTGTTGTCACGCAAAAAAATGGAAAGTGAGCATCTGGCCTCTGGGGTTTTCCTAGTCTCCATTTTGAGACACGTCACCCCCTTTGAGGGAGGGGGGACAGAAGACCTGTTATCCCATCCACTTTCTTCGACACCCAAAATCCAACTCAAAAGATGCTCCAGCAAACCAGAACACGTGGCAGATGAAACGTCAACTTTTGGTCAGCTGTTCAGATACTTGACCAGGTCACAGTTTTACAAGTTTTACAAGCTTTGACATGTTTTGATAACCTATCAAACCATAGCTTCACATCTCTTGTCTACTTCACCAGTAAATAGATAGATAAATAGATAGATAGATCGATAGATAGATAGATAGATAGATAGATATATAAACTGATAGATAGACAAATAACAGATAATTTACTCTTCTGATCGGCAAACTATATAACAAAGTTAGGAAAAAAAGGACACACATATGGACACACAGCTAAGAAAGAATTTAAAGGAAGAAAAATCCCGTCTCCATGTAATCGATGTGGTAATTTACATTGGGTTACATACTATCCATATTTATCAAGAAAATGTTTAAGATGTAGAAAAAAAAAAAAAAAAAGGACATAAAGGTACTCATTGCAGAAATAAAATTAAATACATAACCCGAGTGTGTTTGGCGGAGCGTGAAAATAGCGAAGAATGTTGCGAAAATATGTGGCAATAAAAATTCATGATAAAGAAATAAAAATGCAATTCGGGTTCAGATTCTTCGATAGTAAACTTAAACACCTGGAAAAAAATTGAATAAACCCACAATACTGAGAACACGCAAAACAGCAAAGTCCGTTAACGGTACGCAAATTAGCTTCGAAGGTGAATTTTTAGCGAACGTCACATCATTGGGAAAAACGAAAAAATTAAAAGCTTATGCATTACGGAATACCACTAACCTATTGGGCTCGCACTTGATTCATGAATTTAAATTATGGAACCAGCCAAGCAGTAATTTTTGCAAAGCGAAAATTAAAAGTATAACAGACACCCATGCATTGAAAAACAAATTAAAAGGAACGTTTTCTTGTTCTAGGTCACAAAAAGCCAAGCAAAAGGCGCAAACAAACCGATACTGTTGTAGATCGAACAAAAGTAGCTCTCTCCTAACAAGAACAATGCCTGACCACAAACCAAGGAATCAAAATCAGGCAGAGTACTCTATCACTAGTCCTAAAGTGATGATACTCTCGCTAACCGACCCAGTCGTAAATGTCTATGCGACTGCAGGCGATTTTTCACCGGATACGAAACTTCAGTTACACCACAACAGGTACGAGTGTTATATTATGAGGCTCTAAAAAAGGGTATGTTGTGTAATGTGTATGTGAATATATTCCATAACGACGTACATATTGAATAGCTGGGGTTTATCTTTTCCTGTATATTCGTGTACATGTAAATGCGTGTATGTATATACGTCGTATCATTTAGTTGATCGTCTAGTGTGTATATTTTAACATTTCTGCACAGTTCTAGCATGAAACGATTGCCGTGGACGTATCGAAACAGTTGTAGACAAACAGTTCTTTTTAACAGATGTAAATAGCACAACACATACCTGAATTATTTACGAACATTTATTTTCATGACCGGCCGGCATCTTCAGAGATTACACCTTTTTACATCTTGGCTGCCTAAAATGACGCCGCCTCCTGCGCCATAGAGAGACCAACTCCCCTTTGTGAGATGTCCGTTCTCTCTGATGTCCAGCTAAAGACTACTAGAATCTCCCCAAATCTACATACATCTCATCACGTGTCTCATACCAACAGCTGATTTAACCACAATCTAGTTATTTGTTTATGCAAGCCAAAAATCATGTTTACATCTATTTTCCATTTTCGCATTCTTTTTGCGATATTATTATATGTCAATCATTTTTTCCTAATTTAATTGTTTATTTTTCTAATCATAATAATTGACGCAGCGACCCGCCGTCGCTCGAATCAATCAATCAATTATTATTATTATTATTATTATTATTATTATTATTATTATTATTATTATTATTATTATTATTATTATTAATAATAATAATAATAATAATAATAATAATAATAATAATAATAATAATGTTTTGACCCTTGGCCCTGCTTGCCACAGTTAACAGAGATACTACGCTATGATCACAGCTCAAAGGGTCACAACATTACACCAGTAGCAAATCTATTTTCCCCAGTATTGGAACATTATTTACCGAGATTCAACGTCACTCAAAGATATTACGTCCAGCAAAATAATAGCACTCAAACTGCTGGACCGCTTTACCGGCGTAATTTCAAAATAGACAGTCCATCAGGTTAACAACACTAGTGAAAACCCTTGGGATAATATCACGCCTTGTCTGATGGATTACTACAAGCGGGGCCCGAGTTGAGGGTTATTGACCCTTAATTACTTGTGACGAAGTATATCCACGCAAGTAATCAATTGCTTTATTAAATTCTCGGGATTAATACATGAGGAAATAGCAATAAAGCGTTTTTCTTACAGGCCAAAAGAAAAACGTTTGCCACGAACAATGAATCCCCAAAAAGCAACCGTGTATGACACGTTTGATATTGAACCTCCCCAAATCACACCAGAACCATAACGTTTGGGCAGGAAAAGGAAACTCACCGACCCATTCATGGTCCACCCAAACATTAAACAATACTGATACGCCATCCGGAATTATCAACTAGGGAGGGAGTATTGTGACGGAACTTACCTATGTTTCCTATTAATAGACTATTCCAATATCAATAAATACCGGAAGACTAAGCCGTAAGGTATAAGTTGACATCCGGTACTCGTACTGGACTGGTGGCTGAAATGTGGTGTCTGCACAGATGCTGCACTCAAATTAAATTGTTCTTAGTCAATGGAGAGGGAAACTTTCTATACTAAGGCAATTTTATTTTTGCAAACTGCCAGATTACTTCCTTTTGGGGAAGAGCTGATTTTCTCGCACATTAAAAACGACCTTGTGTCGCATTTTTGTTATACAGTCGAGATCCTTTAGGCTAACCTAAGTCGACGACTACGACGAACAACTCACCTATTGTATGCTTTGCAATATATGTTGTTACTTTATTTTGGCGTTGTGTTTTTCTTTGCAACCCTTAACAGGGCTATAACAGATATATTAAAGAAGATATAAAATTGGAGAATAAAAATATAAAAATATAATTAGAAAGAGGGAATTACCTTCCTATTCTCATACGCTTAGTTCACTCTTTCTAATTATATTGGCTATGATAACAGTACTAAGCTGGATACTCCACTAGACTAGATAGATTCTTGTTCTAAAAATCCGGTAAGACTAAGAGACTACTAGAAAGGTATACTATAATATAGTTGGATGGTCAATTGAGGGAGAGGAAACTTGATGTTCTCCACTTCTTTACGAAGTCAACATTTGTGAGGAAAATGAAAATTTTAATGGCACACTGGAATGTTTATGTTTAGCATATAGAGATCAATCAGGCGGAATAAAAGAGTCTGTGCAATGACAAAAATAAAAAAATACTTGTGATAATAATTAAGGTCTGTTTTTAATCAATTATAATAATCGATTAAAAACTGTCGTTAAGCATAATGTGAAAGGTGATGGCAGGAGAGATATTATATGTAGTGCTAATATTATTAAATTAATAAATGACGACGACGACGACGACGATGATGATGATGATGATGATTACGACTGCGACTGCGACTATTATGATGATGAAAATCAGCATCAAGGGGAAGATTATGCAACTGGAGAAGTAAAGGAGAACTTTAACGGAACACTCGAATATCTATGTCTCTCGTAAATTAATAAATGATTATGATGATAATAATGATGACGACTACGACGTGATGATGATGATGATGATGATGATGATGATCGGAATCAAGGCGTAAACTATACAACTCGAGAGGTAAAGGAGAACTTTAACGGAACACTCGAATATCTATGTCTCTCATATAGAGATCAAATGTTAGCACTGTTTTACGACTGTGCATGCGTGAATCGTTCACATGACAGTTTCCTTATGTTAATAATAATTAGGTTTGAATGCACTTTTAAAAGAACTTGACGCATTGTCTTTAGGTTTTGGTTTCAATGTTAGCTCAAGCATTTTTTTACTTACAAGAAGTGAACTGTTTAGAAAAAAAAAATAACCATCGCATGCACAGTTTCTTTTCGTTTTTTTTTTTACTTCATTTTTAAGAAATGAATTTAAAGTTACGTTTAATACCAGGCAACGCCGGGTATATCTGCTAGTCATATCTAAAATTAAAAAAATAAGGAGATTCATTCTTCTATTTGATTTCTGAGAATTTCGACAGAAGTAAAATGATACAAAAGACAGGAGATTCTTCAGTTTTATTCCTTTGCTGAAACATAATTTTTAAACCCCAATTTATATTAAATGCCCATGTGGTTCTTGGCGATATACAAATATGCTCCAAGATGGTCGTTACCAAGATTAAGCACCGCGCCACAGTAACATTCACTGAAGTAATAGACGATTATCCAACTAGCTGTAATGGTCCAATACCAAGGTCAGACGAAAACAATTACCTAAAGCTGAGGAAAACACGGTAGAACCTATAAGTGTTTATCTGTTTTTATCTTTGGGGCTTTTTTTTTAACTTCATAGTACTTGATGGGGGTGGGGATGGGGGAGAGCAGCTAGAAAGGATCTATTACCCAAAGCACTTCATCAATAGACACCAATCAATAATGCCCGAAGCACCACACAGACTCATAAAAATATAGAATCGCATCTGCCTCTTCTTGTTTAACAATCGCCGACCCTCTCACTGTTTTTTTATTGTCTTTTACTTTTTTTATCTTTTAGTCCGACCGTGCCATCTCTCACATTGGTGGCTGCGGAGGAGGCACGCACAGGTTCACAAGTATAAAAAAAAAGTAAAACAAGTCAAAAGATAACACAGAAAACATTCTGTGGAGGTCAGTTGGATTCTGGTTGCATGTGGGACACCATCACAGGGAAACAACTATCTAAACTGAACACTGTCGTACACTGTCGCAAACCCAAGACTGTCCGCAAACTATTCTTAACGTAAACTGTAGCAAAACTCATTGCTATTCCTGTAAATTAACTCTAAATATGTTTACCTATATTGTCCGGTCCTTTTGTCATAATCACTGCCCACCTTGATTAACAATCCTATTTTAGTTCCTTTTGTGCGACTTGGTGGACAACTTCTGCTATTTTTGTTCTGCTGATGAACTTATTTCCTCTTTTTTGTTATTTTTTTTCTCTCTTTTTTTAATTTCCTAGCATTTGGTGGGGGAGGGGACCAGCTAGAAATGATCTAATCCCCACGGTCAGACAAAACCAGCTGAAGGAAAACACAGCACAACATATAAATGCTTATCTCATTGCAAACACTGGAGCTGTTCATTAACAAAACCAGCCATGTAATAATGCCTGAAGCACTATACAGTCTGGTAAAATAACACACCACCGAATTACATACCAGTGGATCAACTAGCCCTACCCTTGAACCACAAGCCTCTCAGAAATATATAAAGACTTCACAGAGGTTAGATCTCTGAATCTTTTCCCTTCCAAGAACAAATACAAAATTGATTATAGATTTTTCCTGATTTCTAGAAATAACATTCCTTAAATATCTAAACTTTTAATTAAGAAAGGGAGATGTATTAATTGTGTCCCTTGGATAATTACTCTAATATTAATACGATTATCCTCTCTGATTGTATGTGTACTTCATATAATAGTTATCTGTTATATAAGAGGCAGTTGTCTTTTTTTGTTTGTATATTCAGTTAAAACTTCAAAAATACACAACAGACCCACAGAAAGTTGGTATTTTTTTCATCAATGGAACCGCAGAAAAATCTATATATCTATAAAAATGAGAATTTAGGTATGCGTACGAGGACAACTTTCAACCTATATACTCAATTAATTTTTGATTTGATGACTTGAAATTTGGTATATATGAAGTATTCAGATATGTGGAAAATTTTTTAATCAGGTTTTCACTGGAAAACAGGGCTGCTAAGGAGTCGAAATTGAAAAAAAATTGGTATTTAGGGGTGTCATCAGATTTTTATTTGTTTGTCAACTGTTTTACGACTGTGCATGCGTGAATCGTTCACATGACAGTTTCCTTATGTTAATAATAATTAAGTTTGAATGCACTTTTAAAAGAACTTGACGCATTGTCTTTAGGTTTTGGTTTCAAGTTTAGCTCAAGTACTTTTTACTTACAAGAAGTGAACTGTTTAGAAAAAAAATAATCATCGCATGCACAGTTTCTTTCCGTTTTTTTTTATTTCATTTTTAAAAAATGAATTTAAAGTTACGTTTAATACCGGACAACGCCGGGTATATCTGCTAGTCATATCTAAAATTAAAAAAAAAAGAAGAAATTCATTCTTCGCCAATCAAGTTGCCATTTTTATTACTGAATGTTATCAAAAATTAGATACAATTTAAATGTTAACTTACAAACCTGGAAATAAGTGGGCCATTTTTGTTTCAAATTGAAAGACGCTAACTCCGGATTTAATTTATTGTTTTTAATTATAGAAATTTTTCTACAGAGAAAGAGAGCGGAAGAAGCTTGGTTTTAATAGTGCTTTGGAGGCTTGCTGAATTTTATTTGGCGCTTTTAGTAGCGCTTTGTAAGCCTCCTAAGTTTTAATTTTTCACTCCTCACATAAATATACATAATTTCGTTTCTAGGGCAGGGGGAGGCAGTGAGAAACTTAACACTATTTAATATCTACTGTTTGTTTTTTTATGGGCCCGTGCAACACCGGATATCCCTGATAAAACAACATGTCAACACAACTCCTTTACTCATATAGAACATAATCCCAAAGTTATGCTATCGATTTCCCAAACACCCCTTTTCAGAAAACTTAATAACTGAACAAATCAATTTTTTTTCCACAATTTTTTCTTCTCCTGAATGTGTGCTGCTTAATCAATCAGGTGGAATAACACAATTTGTGCGATGACGAAAATCAAAAACTTGTGATAATAATTAAGGTCTGTTTTTAATCAATTATAATAATTGATTAAAAACTATCGTTAAGCATTATGTGAAAGGTGAAGGAAGGAGAGAAATTACATGTAGTGCTATTATTATTAAATTAATAAATGATGATGATGATGATGATGATGACGATGATGACGACTATGACTACTATGACTATGATGATGATGATTATACCTACGATGGCTACGACCATGATGATGATGGTGATGATGATGATGATGATGATTACGACGATGACTACAATGACTACGAAGACAACAACGGCGACGATGATGCTGATGATCCTGATGGAAATGACGACTATACGATGATGATGATGATGATGATTATACCTACGATGGATACGACCACGATGATGATGATGAATACGACTATGGATACAATGACTACGAAGACAATAACGACGACGATGATGATGGGAATGACGGCTATAACTACGATGATGATGATGATGATGATGATGATTATGATGATGATGATGAGGCGAATGATGATGACTATGACTATGATCATCATGATTATTAAATTAATAAATGATGATGATGCTGATGATGATGACTATGACTATGATGCCTATGATGATGATAATTATACCTACGATGGTTACGACCATGATGATGATGATGATTACGACTATGACTACAATGACTACGAAGACAACAACGACGACGATGATGCTGATTATACTGAGGACAATGACGACTATAACTACGATGATGATGACAGTGATAATTACGACTACTACGACAACGATGATGATAATGATGATGATCGTAATTAAGGGGAAAACTATACAACTCGAAAGGTGAAAGAGAACTTTAACAGAACACTAGAATATCTATGTTTCTTATATAGAGATCAAACGTTAGCACCATGAAAGGGGGTCTCTTTGATTTCTGAGAACTTCGACAGAAGTAAAATGAAACAAAAGACAGAAGATTCTTCATTTTTATTCCTTCGCTAAAACATAACTTTTCAACCCCAATTTATATTAAATGCCCATGTGATTCTTGGCGATATACAAAGACGCTCCAAGATGGTCTTTTCCAAGGCCAGGTACCACGCCACAGTGACATTAACTGAAGGAATAAACAAATATTCAAATCAGCGTAATATTGCAATACTAAGGTCAGACAAAAACTAACTATATACGGCTGAGGAAAACACAACTTATGAGTATTTATCTCATTGCAGACACCAAAGCAATTCATCAACAGACACCAGCTAATTTTAATGCCTGAAGCATCACACAGATTGGTAAAACTTCAGGACCGCGTGTGATTCCTCTTACTTGACAATAGTCGATCCCATCACTGTTTTTTTTTATTGTCTTTTACTTTTTTGCCCTTCTCTTCTGCTTGTGTCGTGATGAATGATAATGATGACGATGATGACGATGACGACGACGACGACGATGATGATGATGATGATGATGATGGTGATGATGGTGATGATGATGATGATGATGATAATTGAGAATGACGATGATGATGACAATTATGATTATGATGATGACAACGATGAGGATGATGATGATAACTATGATAATGATGATGACGATGACGACGATGATTATGATAGTGTTGATGATGATGATTATAATGACGATGATTATTATGATGATTGATTAATGATGACGATGATGATGACAATTACGATTATAATGATGACAACGATGATGATGATGATGATGATGATAACGATGATGACGATCATTATGATGATGATTATGATGATGATTATGATGATGACGATGACGATGACAATGATTATGATTATGATGATGATGACGATACAATGATGATGATGACCATGACGTTGGTGATGATGACGATGATGACGATGATTATCATGACGATGATGATTATGACTATGATAATGATGATGATGATATTAACGATTACGATAAAGATGATTATGATGATGATGATTATGATGATCATCATGATGATTATGATGATGATGACGACGATGATGATGATTTAAATTAAGGGAAAGACTGAGACTATACACAGCAATGTTGAAAACAACTGAAATCGTAAGGAAAATCATTGAATGCATAAACTAATCCACATGATCTACAAATGCTAACCAGTCATATAGAAACTGCTAAGGAAGTAAAATAGTAGATTGGGGGGGCACATAGAACGAAGACGACTGATTCTGCTAAATTGTAACTTTGCCCTACCCCTCCCCTGCAAAAAATATGGTAGTGTCAGCAGCGACTGGCGCCACACCAAATAGTTATAAAGAAGGAAAGAAAAACCCAAGGAGACCTCCACTGAATAAGTGCGAAGATGACTTGAACTAACACAAGTCGTTTGCAAAAATTATCAAAAAAGGTGGAGTGTACTGGAACTCTGAGGAGATTTGTTGTCACCCAGTCTTCAGGGAACACCACCAATTCTTTTTCGGTGAGGTTATAGGTTATTCAGACATGTTAGAAAACTTTTTAATCGGTTTTCATTTATAAAAAAGGGCTGCTAAGGAGTGAAAATTGAAAAATTCGTAGTTAGGATTCATCAGATTTTTATCTGTTTGTCAACTGTCTCACGACTACGCATACGCGAATCGTTCACATTATGTTAAGAATAAGAAGTTTTAAAATCACTTTTTAAAGATCGTGTCAAGCTGGCCTAATTGTTATCGTATTGATTCATTGTCTTTAGGTTTTGATTTCGACCTCAGTTCGAATATTTTTTTACTTACAAGAAGAGAACTGTTTAGAAAAAAACATAATACCTGCATGCACATGTATCAGTTTCTTTCCGATTTTTTTTTCTTCCATTTATTAAAGGAATTAAATGTTATGTTTAATATCGGGCAACGCCAGGTGCATCCTCTTGTATATCTATAAAAGTGAAAATGTGTGTGCGTGAGCGAAACTCCCAACCTATATACTCAACAAATTTTTGGTACATAGTGTATTCAGACACGTGGAAAAGATTTTAATCAGTTTTCATCCGGAAAAGAGGCTTGCTAAGGGGTCAAAATTAAAAAAAAATAATTGATATATGGTGGTGGGGGGAATCTGATTTTTATCTGTTAGTCAACTGTTTCACGAATGCGCATGCGTGAATCGTTCACATGACAAATTCGTTACGTTAAGAATGAAGTGGTATGAAAAGACGTTTTAAAAGTCGTGCCATGCTGGCCTAATGTTTATCGTATTTGATTCACTGACTTTAAGTTTTGGTTTCGATCTCAGCTCGAGTATTTTTTTTAACTTACAAGAAGTGATCAGTTTAGAAAAAAAAAAACATAATACGCGCATGCGCATATCTCAGTTTCTGTATGAATTAAAATATTTATATTTATGCGTATTTTACGATCAGGCAATGCCGGGCGGGCTGTTAGTATATACTATTACGTCATGTAGTCTCCCAATTTTTTTTATCTATTCCCTGCTTCCTTTGCTCTAGCTCGTTTGACTCATTGGTCTATTGGTCTTCACCAATTCGCTGTCTTGATACCTTATTGCAATACAGCTTCCTATTTCAGTGGCTTCCATCCAAGAATCGCAAGGTTGTGGAACTCTCTTTTTGCTCACTATTTTTATCCTACCTACTGTACATCAAGTAGCTTTACGTCTTGTCTCGAGCGATTTCCATAAAAAACAACAATGAAGCATGCATGGTCCCCCGTGAGGCATAAAAAAAATGACTGTTCAGCATTTGCTCCCCTCCCTCATATAGCTCCAAAAGTTCATAGGGGGGCGTCAAATCCTGGTGAAAATGAACAAACGGCACAGTTTAAGGCCTTAATATATGTAAATTTGAATTCTGTACCATATATAAAAAAAAGTAATGACTAAGTCCATCATTTGCCCTCCCCCGTTTAGCCCCAAAGGCCCCCAAGGCCTTAACATATTTAAATTTGAGTTCAGCACCATGCAAAACTGCTAAATAGACAAACTGAAAATTTTGGACAAATATGGTAAAATAGCCCCCAAAATGGAGTGTTTTTATTAGCTCTAAAAGAGCCTCTGAGGCGCATCCAATAGTTATCGCGAAATATAAACAAACAAAATTATATAGAAATCAGTTAGTTACAACTTTTCAGAAAGTTTTATAAAATCCAAGGTATCAATTTTTAATAAGCACAAAAGTGTCAATTTTAGCCATTTCAACCCGAAAGACACCCTAAGAGGGACAACCAGAGTTTTCTCTGAAAATCCGTTCTGTTACTTTTTTTTACTGTTTAATGTTTGTGCAAAATTTCAAAAAAGTTCAAGGCGTAGTTATTGAGAAAAGTGCGGACAGACGAACGGACGAACGGACAAGGGTAAATATACAGGTCTGGCCTCCTTTTGTTCGGGGACCAATAATAAAAAAAAAACAATAAAAGAATTGTTTTTGGAATCGAAAATTATACTAAAATTCTTCCGATTCCGATAACAAGTGGCGTAGCAAAAAAGATACGGCTGGGGCTGTCCGCCCCGGGTAGAACGTGCCAGGCGGCGGCATTTTAAGGAGGGTAAAATAGAAAAAAAAAAAAAAAAAAATTAAAATAATAAAAGCTAACAAAAAAATCTGAAATATTATACCAAAATGAGTTTTGATGATCGTAATACGTTTTTGTGTTTTACGTGTGTAATATGTTTTTAAAATAGACTTTATTTTTAGATTTTCATTCCAGGGGTCGTCCTTCTGAAGATTCACAAATCGATTTTTTTTTTTTATCCAGCTAAAAGACCAAGGAACCATAAAAATATTTTTTTTTATGACTAAAATTTTTAATGACTTCCTGAACCGATTAAAAAAAAAAAAAAAATGAACACGAATAAATCGTTTTTATTAAAATAATTTCATTGGCGAAGAGTGGAGAAAAAACAACAAAAAAATATAAATAGATGTTAGTAAGACCCTCCCAAACCTTTCTAAGTGCTAGACCGCCCACTCTTTTTCGGCTGGATGGGAGCCGGAACCAAGCAGGTCGATCTGTAAGTGGGGTTGAAATCTAGATGGGAGCGGGGAATAGGATGGGGGAGTTGGGGAGTACATGATGTCCTTCCAAGACGAATGCAATTTGGGGGAGGCCAGGGGCGAAAAGAAAAAAAATGCGGGTCAGTCGTTTTGAAGATGCTAGACTTTGATTTATATATTGTTTATTTTACCAAAAATTCACAAACAAAATATCAGGCACAAGGCTAGTAAAAAAATGGGGAAGGAGGGTCTATGGTCATCTTCGTCATTGTACCTTTGCTTGGTCTACGCCAATCCTAGCTAGAGTCTCATTTACTAACTCAAATAGTTTTTAAAAAATTATATATATATATATATATATATATATATATATATATATATATATATACGAGTATATATATATATATATATATGTGTGTGTGTGTGTGTGTGTGTGTGTGTCGGAATGCGGATACTGATGTTATGAGTTCGATCTTGACGAAAGCTAAAAAGCCAGAAACACGCGTGTCAATATAATATAATATAATATAATATATATATATATATATATATATATATATATATATATATATATATATATATATATATGCAAAAACTAAAACAACAAGGAAAAGGATTGCATCATATTTGTATTTTTCGAATTTTTCGAATGTTGTAATTGTTTCGACATCAACTAGACAATTTTAAACTTTATATTGTTCAAAAATTTTCGAGGTTGGCATCTCATCAGACTTATTGAAAGAAATACAAGATTAATACTTATCTGAACATGTTTCCCTCCTGTTATTTACGGTATCATGCAGTGTGACCCGTCTCATCGTGTTTTGATAAATCCTCTTCCGGTGTTTATGAAATTTTGGAGGGACCCTATGTTCGTATTTCTATTTTAAATTACGGTGAAAATTGTTAAACTTGAAATATCTTGAAACCGGACATGATTCTTAATTAATGATATCATTAGTTTATTTATTTAATTTATTTAATGCGTTTTATTTGTTTCTCGACTTCAAATAATTTGGTTGGATTTCACATTTAATCTCTGTTCTAAACTCTCCCGGCTAATAGATTTTAATATAGTGTAAAACTCTTCCTAGCTAATAGATTTTAATATATTAAACCTTTGAGGAAAATTTTCTTATATATATATATATATATATATATATATATATATATATATATATATATATGTGTGTGTGTGTGTGTGTGTGTGTGTGTGTGAAAATGCGTGTGTGAAAATGTGTGTAAAGAATAGAATTCTATAAACGACCGTTTTATTTACTAGATAGAAAATTTTATTGATGGGGTGAGGGAACACTTTGATCCTAGCATGAAAGCCAAAAACGTGCATTTTAATTTGACTTTCACGTTCAATACAACAATAGAATCAAACGAAATTTTTCAGTTGCATCTTCGGCAATAAGACGATCCCATCTTTTTGAAAATAGGTGAAGGGTGATAACGTACGCAAAACATGAAATTGGCACATATTATATAGATCAGCTATGGTTGAGTATTATTATTATTATTATTATTATTATTATTATTATTATATATTTTTTTAATCTATAAACCATAGAAGTGCAATATGATGTGAAAAACACCTTCCCGATAACTTATCAATATTTATACGTAACAACTTTGAGCCGAACCAAGTTGTATAAGTTAAATATCCTGCGGTGTTTTTCGCGCCTTATTACCACAGTTTATTGATATTTTTTTCTGTCTTTTGTAGACGAAAGGAATATTTCACACGATCATCTAATGCGTGAAACAACCATGCTTATCTGTTTCACATGAGATGATTCGATCTGCTGAACACGGAATCGGTTTTTGGTTCACTGACATACCTGTGATTCTGTCTTTTCTAATCGCTCATCTGACCATCGGTCACTTACGCTAAAAATCGAAATAGAATTTGATTTGGTTTGTTACACTTAACTTCGATTAGCATTTTATTTTGTCTGTGACGTTTAGTGCTGAAATAGTATTTTCTTTTGTCAAAGACGCTTGATTTTGTAACAATATTTTCTTTATCTGTGATTGTTAATTACATTTTCTTTTGTCAGTTAAGCTAGATTTTGAAATAGCATTTTCTTTTGTCTGTGACACTTAACGTTTACATAGTATTTTCAGTAGTCGGTAACGGGTAATTTCGAATAGTTAAGTCGATAACCGGTAATTTCGAATAGTTAAGTCGGTAACGGGTAATTTCGAATAGTTAAGTCGGTAACGGGTAATTTCGAAATAGTTAAGTCGGTAACGGGTAATTTCGAATAGTTAAGTCGGTAACGGGTAATTTCGAATAGTTAAGTCGCTAACGGGTAATTTCGAATAGTTAAGTCGGTAACGGGTAATTTCAAAATAGTTAAGTCAGTAACGGGTAATTTCGAAATTGTTAAGTCGGTAACAGGTAATTTCGAAATAGTTTAACGGTACGTTACGTCGCGTTACACATTACTTTAGTAATTCCTAAAAATAAAACTGGAAAGGAATAAAAATCAGGGTCGGCGTTTTTATTAAAGCTCAAATGGAATTTATTACCGTTACTTTCCAAACAATGTCTGCTTCTTGTTTTTTTTTCCAACTGTTCATTTCGTCTGCCACCATCTCAACACCAGCTTAAAAGTCTCTCGCTGAAACTTCAGGGACACACGTTCATCTCACTTGGTGAGCGTTCTTCTTTCTATCCCGACCTCACGCTAACATTAACAATCCCTTTCTCGTCTTCAACTTTACACGTCTATCTTTTTCAACAAGCATGTTGTTTCTCCCGACCACGTGGTGACCTTTTTTCTTTTTCTAGTTACGCGAACTCGCGCACACTTTCTAATTTGCATATGTGTTTTTTTTCAACTACTAGTGCTAATATTTTCGCAAGCCAGCTATCTTAGCTTCTGTTATTTTCCCACTCTGTTACAATAGTATTTTCTTTGAACTACGCCGCTTTAGTTTGAAATAATATTTTTGTCTGTGACGCTTAATGTTAGAATAGTATTTTCCTTTGTCTCTGAAAATTTATATTAAAATAGTGTTTTCATCGGTCTATGACACTTAATTAAAAATAGTATATTCTTTGTCTGTGACGCTTAATTTTAGAAATTTTAGAATAGCACTTCATTTTGTCTGTGACGCTTTATGATAAAATAGTATTTTCATTGGTCTGTGATGCTTAATTTTTAAATAGTATTTTCTCCAGCCATGTCACTTTATTTTGAAGTAGCAATTTTTTTTTATCTTCGACGCTTAATTAAAAAAAAATTTTTTTTTGTCTGTGACGTTTAATTTTGAAAAAAAATATTTTTGTGAGGTTGAATTAAAAATAGCATTGTTTTCAGTGTTGCTGAAGGATGGAAGAGCATTTTTGTCGTCTGTAACGATTAATGTTAAAATAATATTTTCTTAAGATGGCGATTTTTTTTTTTTTTTTTTACAAAGGCATCACCACATTATCAAGGCCCAGAGGCCACTCAAGGATAAGGGTTAAAGAGTGTACAGTAGAAATTGGTCAATATAGTAATCATTAGTAATGAAAATTTGGTAAATTTAATAACCTATATGGAACGGCTCATCAAGAACTTATTTACTTTAGACTTGAACACAACCATATTGTAGTCAGCCGGAAAGCAGGAAAACGGAAGACAATTCCACAGGCGTGCAGTTCTAAGAAAGAAGCTTTGTTCATGGAATCTACGTTTAGGTTTAGGCACAGATAAAGAGTGGGGGAAATTATTGATAGTGTTTACAGCTAGACGAGTGTTTCTTGTGAAAGTTTTGCGAGGGGGGACCATAGATTGAAGCTCAGTTGAACACTTTCCATGAAAATAACGATACATCAGAGACAAACTCGCAACATCTCTTCTGTGAGATAGAGGTTGCAAGGAGGAGAAAAGGACATCTCCTACGAGGCTACGAAGTCTATTTTGAACTCTATCAAGACAGGACAAGTCCTTTCTAGCAGCTCCTGCCCAGATGTGGCAACAGTATTCCATCCTTGGACGTACCTGGCTCTTATATAGGTAGAGAATAGCATCAGCAGTGAGATATCTACTGGATCGATAGAAAGATCCCACCATTTTTCCAGCGGCCTTGGCAACAGATTTGATATACGTGTTCCATTTAAGATCAGGAGTAATGGTCAAGCCCAGAAGCTTGTCAAAACTTGAGGCCTCCTGAAGACGAGAGCCATTCATTTCAATTGATGACAAATGTGAATTAGAGTGTTGATGATGTAAAGAGAGAAGCTTGGTTTTAGATAAAAATTGGTTTTAGATAAAAATTAATTTTAAGTTGGCGATAGAGTTGTATTTCGTCTGTGAGACAGCATTTGAAAATAGCGTCTTTTTGTGATGCTTAATGATGAAATAGCTTCTATGTAAGGATTGATGTTAAAATAGTATATTTATTAGTCGATTATGCTTAATTTTAAAATAGTATTTTCTTTTATTTTTAACGCTTTAGTTTGAAACAGTATTTTTATTGGTATGTGACAATTATTTTGAAATAGTATTTTTTCTCTCTGATGCTTTATGTACAATCGTGTTTCGATTAGTCGCTGACGCTTAATGTCGGAAACGTATTTTATTTTGTCTGTGAGGATGAATTTTAAAATACCATCATTTGGTCTGTGACGATTAATTAAAAATAGCATTTTCGTTTGTCCGTGATGCTGAAGTTTAAAACAACATTTTCGTTGGCTTAGTTTTAAATAGTGTTTTCTTTAATCTGTGACGCTTAATGTTATAATAGCATTCTGTGTTGTCTGTGAACTTAATGCTTAGCTAATTTGTCTGTGACGCTTAATTTAGAAATTATTTTTTTTGTCTGTGATGCTTAAGGCTAAAATAGTATTTGCATTTGTCTGTGACGCTTAAATTCGAAATACTACTAAGTTTGTTTAGTTTTTAATAGCAATTATTAAGTGGCGCTTAATGCTAAAATATATATACAGCATAATCACGTTGACACACCGGTTCCCGTCAGATCACCGAAGTTAAGCAACGTTGAGCCTGGTCATTACTAAAATGGGTGACCAATTTGGGAAGTCCAGGTGGTGTATGTAGGAGGACGTCGACACCTCCCTGCAAAAAGTTGCAAAAACCTAACGTCATCATCTCCCCTAACGGGGATATACATGCGACTGGATACCGCTTGTGAATTTCATACTCCCATGAAACTTCCTCCTTCGGAGGAAGCCGGTTAAACCCTGAATAGGGTTGGTGCTGACTGCACGCACACAATGCTAAAATAGCATTTTATTTCGTCTGTGATATGAAAGTTAAAATAAAAGTGTTTTCGGTGTTGCTTAACTTTGAAGACGCATTTTATTTTATCTATAACGATCAATGTTAAAATAGTATTTCATTTTTTTTTTACATGGGGGTCACCACTTATCAAGGCCCGGAGGCCACTTAGGGATAAGGGTTATTGCGTGTACAGTAATCAATGAGATAGTATTGTAGTAATCATTAGTATTGGAGATTTGATAGAGTGTCTTACTTAAGGGGGCGGTTTGTCAGGAATTTGTTTATGTTGGATTTGAAGACATCCAAGTTGTATTCAGGTGGGAAACAGGCGAACGGAACAGAGTTTCACAATCGTGCACTTCTGAGAAAAGAAGCTCTGCTCATGGAATCTAAGGCACACATAAAGAGTAGGGAAAATTATTGACAGTAGTTTCAGCAAGACGGGTGTTTCTCGTGAAAGATTGGCGAGGGAGGAACGAGAGATTGGAGCTCAGACGAGCACTTGCCATGGAAATAACAATAAAACAAATACAGGCTCGCAACGTCTCTTTTGTGGGAGAGAGGCTGCAGGGAAGAGAAAAGGGCATCCCCCACCAAACAACGAAGTCTATTTTGTACTCTGTCTAGGCAGGATAGGCTACTTTTAGCAGCTCCTGCCCAGATGTGGCAGCAGTACTCCATCCTTGGACGTACTTGGCTTTTATACAGATAGAGAATTGCATCAGTAGTGAGATATCTTCTGGAGCGGTAGAAGGATCCCACTATTTTCCCAGCGTCCCTGGCAACAGATTTGATGTACGTGTTCCATTTCAGATCAGGAATAAAGGTCAAACCCAGAAGCTTGTCAAAACATGGAGCCTCCCCAAGACGAGAGCCATCCATTTCAATTGATGCTTTCTCAGTGAGACTGAAGTTGAAGATAGAATGTCCTTTCGTCTCTGAGGCAGAATTTGAAAATAGCATTTTTACTGTGATAGTGAATTATAAAATAGCTTCTCTGTAACGATTATAATGTTAAAATAGTAAATTCATTGTCGATGATGCTTAATTTTAAACTAATATTTTCTTTTATTTATATTGCTTTAGTTTGAAATTATATTTTCATTGGCATGTGGCGCTAATTTTGAAATAGTATTTTCTCCTGTCTTTGACGCTTTACGCAAAATAGTATTTTGATTGGTCACTAAGAGTTAATGTTAAAATAGTATCTTATTTTGTCTGTGACGCTTTATATAAAAATAAAAATATAATATAATAAAAATATATATAAAAATGATAATGCTTAATATTAAGATAGCATTCTCTTTTGTCAGTGAGGTTAATTTTTTAAAATATAGCATTTTTTGTCTGTAACGATTAATCTAAAGATAGTATTTTCCTTTGTCTGTGATGCTGAATTATAAAATAGTGTTTTCTTTTGTCTGTGACTTAATAATGTAAAAATAGTATTTTCTTTGGTTTCTGACACCAAGGTTTGAAATAGCATTTCCCTTTTGTCTGAGACGTTCAATGTTGAAGTAATATTTTTATTGGTCTGTGGCGCTTAATCCTCTATTCTATATATATATATATATATATATATATATATATATATATATATATATATATATATATATATATATATATAAATAAAATGAACTCATTTTTCCCGTCTGATTTTGACATTAATAGGATTAAAAATCAAGATATTTCATGCAAATATAATATGCACAAACGGCAGAACAATATCTGAGCTGTGTTATAGGCTTATTATTTCTCAAATTCCTCGATAATCTTAGATTTCTATACTTTTTCTGCTGAGAAGTCACGGCCAAAATCGGTTAAGATCAATGGAAGTGGTAAAATATTTTCTCTCTAATAAATTCCTCCTCCCCCCTGCCACCACTTAACACCGTTTGGGGATCGTTCACAAGGATCAGTTGAGAAGAGAACACCGGTTTGGCTTCGTAGTTCTTTCATGTGAAGTTATTTAAAATCACTAAACTAAGCTGCAGTGCTCTGTGGCGTAGTGGTGGACAATTCACATTATATTTTCACGTTCGCGCTGACCTACCGTAGTCGTTTTTTTTTTTTTCCTAAACAACTGGAATGGACTTTTCTTGGTGGCCGAACTGTTAACGTTGCAGATGTTTTTTTTTTCACACTTTATTTTCCTACTTTTACTCATGACTCCGGGTTTGATCCTTCCTACTTACCTACCATAACATTTTTTAACCCCCCCCCGTCCCGGAAACAAACACTCGGGCAACGCCGGGTACCCCCGCTAGTTTTGAAATATCATTTTTGTTGGTTTAGTTTTAAATAATATTTCCTTTAGTCTGTGATGCTTAATGTTATAATAGTATTTTCTGTTGTCTGTGAACTTAATGTTAAAATAGTATTTCTATTTGTCTGTGACGCTTAATTGAAGAATAATATTTTTGTCTGTTACACTTGATGTTAAAATAGTATTTTCATTTGTCTGTGACGCATAGTTTTGAAATAGTATATTCTTTTGTCTATGACCGTTAATGTTAAAATGATATTTTCATTAGCCAGTCATGTTTAATTCGGAAATATTATTTTCCTGATACGTGACGGTTTGATTTGTAAATAGCGTTTTGTATATGACGTTGAATTTTAAATAAGAATCTTATTGTACTTGTGATGCCGGCATTCCCCGGTAGAGGTGCTCCAGATAGTAAGCAATAAACTTCCTTCTCCCGACCGCCGGGAGGCAAGGTCTGGGAGGGTGGACCCCCTAGGATTACAGAGGATTTTGCTGCATTGACTTCAGTCAACAGGTAAAATATCATTTCAAAAATTGTCCATACATCATAATCACGTTGACACACCGGTTCTATCTGGATCACCGAAGTTAAGCAACGTTGAATCTGGTCAGTTCTAAATGAGTGACCATTTGGGACTTCCAGGTGCGGTCTTTGCTCTCCACTTATCTCGGCATTGTTTCCAATCGTTCTGGACTTCTCCTTGACACTGGACTCAAACGGTGACGATTGCGCAATTCTTGCCTCACAATCACACTCGCAGCTGCCCCTACAGGGTTCCTCCTTTGTCTTTCGAGACTGAACGGAGGCATCGTGTACTGTGTTGACTTTGGAAGTTTGCGAACCGGCCGTGTCACCGAGTTCGGGTTAGGGTTAGGATAACTTTAAGACAAAACAAAACAACTCCCCGGCATGGCAAAAAAAAAAAAAAAAAAAAAAAAAAAAAATGCGCGCACACGCGCACACACACACACACACACACACACACACACACACACACACAGAAATTGTGTATATATATCCTTTTTGTAAAAACGCTGGGGTTTTCATTAGTTAGCTTTAGATTCCACAGAGTGAATGAGGTATTGTGGTAAATGTTGCCAGTCAAGAGTAAAGTCGCCACAGATGCCATTCTTACTTTAGTTACAAAGACCCTACAACACTCCCCTCCCCAGATCTTATAGGGCCTTGTGCCTAAATTTGTTTTGTCTCTTGGAGAATTTACTTTTTTAAATGTTTTAATTTTATATTGTAATTTTTTTTAATTGTAATTTTTTCTTTAAACAAAATAAATTAAATATAAAGATCAAAGTGTAGTATCTGTTCCGGCAGATACTGCAAGCAAAGACCCTATGTGGGGAAGACCCCACAGATAAGACCTTGGTCAATGTAGGAGCAACTCTTCATACCAATTGTCACTATCCAGCTCCCCTACTCCCCGGGGAGTTGGTCCCCATTTCCCCTTCACTCCTCTCATTAAAAATCGGCCTTGTGCCTAATTTGCTCGGTGGGGAAGCAAATAAATACCATCTGTTCCGGCAGATATTGCAATCAAAGACCATATGAGGGTGCAACCCCACATATAAGACCATTGCTCTTGTAGCAATCAGTTTTTGGTCAATGTAGGGGAAACCCTTCATACCAATTGTTACTATCCAGTTCTCCCCCTCGGGGGAGCTGGTCCCCCATCGCCTTCACTCTCCGTATTAAAAAACGGCATTGTGCCTAATTTGCTCAGTGGGGAAGCAAATAAATACCACCCCACGGCATATCTTGGCATTCAGGCGGGCTGAAAGTGTAGTATCTGTTCTTCACTTAAGTTAAGGTAATTGGTCTTTGGTCAATGTAGAGGAAACCCTTAATATCGAAACAATTACTATTCATTTGGACACTGCCAGAGTGCTCCCTTTTTGGTGGAGCTGGTTTTTTTCCCTCACATTAAAAACGATCTTGTGTCTAATTTGCTTTCGTGGGTAAGCAATTAAATACCTTATCACTAATTATTAGTCCGGCAAGAGAGCTTGCTACTCAGATTTAGGGTTAATGATAAAACAAGGATTTATTTTTCTTATTACTATTGGTGCATTTGGCATATGGCCGTTTTTAATTAAAATGTTCGTTTTGTCTGTGATGCTGAATGTTGAAATAGCACTTCCTTTAATCCATGAAACTTAAGTTTGAATGAGCATTTTCTTTTGTCTGTCAAACTTAATATTTAAATACTATTTTCTTCAGCCTGAAACAATTTATGTTTAAATACTATTTCATTTAATATTAATGTTAAAATAATATTTTATTTACTTTGTGACGCGCAATGTTAAAATTGTATTTCCCTTTCACTGTGACGATTAATGTGAAAATAGTATTTTATTTAGTATATGACCTTTATTTAGAAATGGAATCTTTTTTAGTCTGTGACGCTTAATGCTAAAATAAGTATTTTCGTTAGTCTGCGACACGTAATTTTGAAATATTATTTCCTTTAATCTGTGACGCTTTACGTTGAAATATTATTTTCTTTAGTAAGAGTAGTGACGCTTAATTTAAATAGTATTTTGTTAGTTTATAACTCTTAGTGTTAAAGTAATATTCCCTCTTGTCTGTGATGATTAATATTAAAATATTAATTTCTTTAATCTGTGACAATTTAAGTTAAAATATAATTTTAGGTAATATGTGGTGTTTAATGTAAAAGATATTTTAGTTAGTCTGTGACTCTAAAAGTTAGAATAGTATTTTTTAATCCGTGACGTCTAATTTTGAAACAGCATTTACTTTACTTTGTAATGCTTAATGTTTAAAATATTGTTTTATTTAGTCTGTTACGCTTAATGGTATAACAGTATGTTCTTTAGTCCGTGACGCTTAATGTTTAAATAATTATTTATCTATTTGGTGACACTTAATGTAGAAATATCGTTTTCTTCAGACTGTGATACTTTATATTTAAATAATTATTTATTCGATGAGACTTAATGCAAAATAGTATTTTGTTTAGTCTGTGACACTTAATATTTAAATAGTTCTTTATTCTGTAACGTTTAATGTGAAAATAGTATTTTCTTTAGTTTGTGGCACTTGATATTTAAATAATTATTTATTTATTCCGTGAGACCTAATGTTAAAATAGTATTTTCTTTAGTTTGCAGCACTTGATATTTAAATAATTATTTATTTATTCCGTGAGACTTAATGTTAAAATAGTATTTTCTTTAGTTTGTGGCATTTGATATTTAAATAATTATTTATTTATTCCGTGAGACTTATTGTTAAAATAGTATTTTCTTTAGTTTGTGGCACTTGATATTTAAATAATTATTTATTTATTCCGTGAGACTTAATGTTAAAATAGTATTTTCTTTAGTTTGTGGCACTTGATATTTAAATAATTATTTATTTATTCCGTGAGACTTAATGTTAAAATAGTATTTTCTTTAGTTTGTGGCACTTGATATTTAAATAATTATTTATTTATTCCGTGAGACTTAATGTTAAAATAGTATTTTCTTTAGTTTGTGGCACTTGATATTTAAATAATTATTTATTTATTCCGTGAGACTTAATGTTAAAATAGTATTTTCTTTAGTTTGTGGCACTTGATATTTAAATAATTATTTATTCGATAAGACTTAATTCAAAATAGTATTTTGTTTAGTCTGTGACACTTAATATTTAAATAGTTCTTTATTCTGTAACGTTTAATGTTAAAATAGTATTTTCTTTAGTTTGTGGCACTTGATATTTAAATCATTATTTATTTGATCAGACTTAATTCAAAATAGTATTTTGTTTAGTCTGTGACACTTAATATTTAAATAGTTCTTTATTCTGTAACGTATAATGTTAAAATAGTATTTTATTTAGTTTGTGGCACTTGATATTTAAATAATTATTTATTTATTCCGTGAGACTTAATGTTAAAATAGCATTTTCTTTAGTTTGTGGCACTTGATATTTAAATAATTATTTATTTATTCCGTGAGACTTAATGTTAAAATAGTATTTTCTTTAGTTTGTGGCACTTGATATTTAAATAATTATTTATTTATTCCGTGAGACTTAATGTTAAAATAGTATTTTCTTTAGTTTGTGGCATTTTATATTTAAATAATTATTTATTTATTCTGTAACGTATAATGTTAAAATAGTATTTTCTTTAGTTTGTGGCACTTGATATTTAAATAATTATTTATTTATTCCGTGAGACTTAATGTTAAAATAGTATTTTCTTTAGTTTGTGGCACTTGATATTTAAATAATTATTTATTTATTCCGTGAGACTTAATGTTAAAATAGTATTTTCTTTAGTTTGTGGCATTTTATATTTAAATAATTATTTATTTATTCTGTAACGTATAATGTTAAAATAGTATTTTCTTTAGTTTGTGGCACTTGATATTTAAATAATTATTTATTTATTCCGTGAGACTTAATGTTAAAATAGTATTTTCTTTAGTTTGTGGCACTTGATATTTAAATAATTATTTATTTATTCCGTGAGACTTAATGTTAAAATAGTATTTTCTTTAGTTTGTGGCACTTGATATTTAAATAATTATTTATTTATTCCGTGAGACTTAATGTTAAAATAGTATTTTCTTTAGTTTGTGGCATTTTATATTTAAATAATTATTTATTTATTCTGTAACGTATAATGTTAAAACAGTATTTTCTTTAGTTTGTGGCACTTGATATTTAAATAATTATTTATTTATTCCGTGAGACTTAATGTTAAAATAGTATTTTCTTTAGTTTGTGGCACTTGATATTTAAATAATTATTTATTCGATGAGACTTAATTCAAAATAGTATTTTGTTTAGTCTGTGACACTTAATATTTAAATAGTTCTTTATTCTGTAACGTTTAATGTTAAAATAGTATTTTCTTTAGTTTGTGGCACTTGATATTTAAATAATTATTTATTTATTCCGTGAGACTTAATGTTAAAATAGTATTTTCTTTAGTTTGTAGCACTTGATATTTAAATAATTATTTATTTATTCCGTGAGACTTAATGTTAAAATAATATTTTCTTTAGTTTGTGGCACTTGATATTTAAATAATTATTTATTTATTCCGTGAGACTTAATGTTAAAATAATATTTTCTTTAGTTTTGGCACTTGATATTTAAATAATTATTTATTTATTCCGTGAGACTTTATGTAAAAATAATATTTTCTTTAGTTTGTGGCACTTGATATTTAAATAATTATTTATTTATTCCGTGAGACTTAATGTTAAAATAGTATTTTCTTTAGTTTGTGGCACTTGATATTTAAATAATTATTTATTTATTCCGTGAGACTTAATGTTAAAATAGTATTTTCTTTAGTTTGTAGCACTTGATATTTAAATAATTATTTATTTATTCCGTGAGACTTAATGTTAAAATAATATTTTCTTTAGTTTGTGGCACTTGATATTTAAATAATTATTTATTTATTCCGTGAGACTTAATGTTAAAATAATATTTTCTTTAGTTTTGGCACTTGATATTTAAATAATTATTTATTTATTCCGTGAGACTTTATGTTAAAATAATATTTTCTTTAGTTTGTGGCACTTGATATTTAAATAATTATTTATTTATTCCGTGAGACTTAATGTTAAAATAGTATTTTCTTTAGTTTGTGGCACTTGATATTTAAATAATTATTTATTTATTCCGTGAGACTTAATGTTAAAATAGTATTTTCTTTAGTTTGTGGCACTTGATATTTAAATAATTATTTATTTATTCTGTGAGACTTAATATTAAAATAGTATTTTCTTTAGTTTGTGGCACTTGATATTTAAATAATTATTTATTTATTCCGTGAGACTTAATGTTAAAATAGTATTTTCTTTAGTTTGTAGCACTTGATATTTAAATAATTATTTATTTATTCCGTGAGACTTAATGTTAAAATAGTATTTTCTTTAGTTTGTGGCACTTGATATTTAAATAATTATTTATTTATTCCGTGAGACTTAATGTTAAAATAGTATTTTCGTTAGTTTGTAGCACTTGATATTTAAATAATTATTTATTTATTCCGTGAGACTTAATGTTAAAATAGTATTTTCTTTAGTTTGTAGCACTTGATATTTAAATAATTATTTATTTATTCCGTGAGGCTTAATGTTAAAATAGTATTTTATTTAGTTTGTGGCACTTGATATTTAAATAATTATTTATTTATTCCGTGAGACTTAATGTTAAAATAGTATTTTCTTTAGTTTGTGGCACTTGATATTTAAATAATTATTTATTTATTCCGTGAGACTTAATGTTAAAATAGTATTTTCTTTAGTTTGTGGCACTTGATATTTAAATAATTATTTATTTATTCCGTGAGACTTAATGTTAAAATAGTATTTTCTTTAGTTTGTGGCACTTGATATTTAAATAATTATTTATTTATTCCGTGAGACTTAATGTTAAAATAGTATTTTCTTTAGTTAGTGAGGCTTAATGATAAAATAAATTTGGCGCTTCTACACTATTGGCACGAAATTTCGGAAATCGTAATACTGAATTGCATATGAAAACAATTGTATCCACGCATTCCTCGTATTTTTAAGATTATATCAAAAAATTACGAAAATCGATAAGGCAGAAAATTATTTATTAAGAGGGGGGAATAGAATTTGATGAAAACGATCGTAAGACAAGCGAGAGTTCAAAATGGAGGTAATTTTCCATTTCACTTTAAAAAAGATGGCAGCAATTTTTCACCTGCTACAACGATTAAAGTTGTTTTTATAATAATTCAGTAATATTCAGGTAATTCCGACTGCATAATTTGCATTGTAACTTCTTAGAATTGGCAAAAAAAAAAAAAATCAGTTGAAACCATTGTTTTTCATCTGAAAACTCCATTTATCAACTACAAATCTCGTCCCAATAGTGTAGAAGCGTCTAATATTTTATTCAATCTATGACCCTTCATGTTTTAATCATTTTTGTTTAGTTTGTGACACTTAATTTCGCAATAGTAATTTGTATTAACCGTGACGCTTTATATTGAAATATTATTCTCTTTAGTCTGTACCACTTAATATTAAAAAAATATTCTATTTAGTTTTTGACAATTAATGTTAAAATAATATTTATTTTGAAGCTGTGGCGCTTAATATTAAAACAAGTATTTTATTCAATGTGTGACACTTAATTTTGAAATAGTATTTTGCATAGTCAGTAACACTTAATGGGAAAATAATAATTCTTTTAGTCTGTGACCCTTTATGTTAAAATAAAATGTTATTAAGTCCGTGATGTTTAGTGTTAAAATAGGAGTACAGTTGGTTGGTTGGTTGTTTTTGTTTTACGGCATATCAACCCTTTCCAGGTTATTTAATGCCGAATCCAAAGATTTTTAAGAATTTTTTTTTTAATAGAATATATTTGTTGTTTTCACGTTGGTTTCTATTTAACCCATAGTTGGGACCCTAACAGGTACTACCACTCCGGGTCAGAGTGGGCCTGGGAGCAATGGTAATTAAAGGGTGGCTCCACACTCCCCAAAGCCCACAAGCTGGGGCCTCACCACTGGATATAGTTTAAGGTCATATCCAGGACCCCCATTGAGGGACTTTTACCCTCTGCAGGGGGGGGGGCAGTCAGCGTATTCTAATGCCCCACCAACAGGGCCAGGAGTACAGTTAAATATGTCGGTATAATCAGAAAGTAAAGTCCACATAAATAATTCCCAAGCGTTATGTTCTCCTACTCGCTATTCTCGTTATCAAAATCCACCTCACATCTGACAGAACTTCCTTCTGACAAAGAGTTAAAAGAAATAATTCCCAACTGTTACCTCCTCCCTTTCGCAATTCTCGGTATCAAACCCCACCGCACTTACGTCAGAACTTACTTCTGCCAAAGAGACAGACACACCCTCCTTCCCCTCTCTCTTTCTGGCACACAGGATTTTTATTGGAAAAACCGACTGCATCTCATTTGAATATTTCTCCTGAATCTCGTTATATCATGTAAATACCAGCCCACAAATAGTAGGAGCGGCCATTTTTTCTTTCTTTATCCTTTCCCTGAAACGGACAGTACGTTGTACGAGGTCAGGCTTGTGCTGCTTTTTAATCACAAGTTCATTTAATCTGTGACGCTTAATGTTTTTTTTTTTTACATAGGCATCACCACTTATCAAGGCCACTCGAGGACAAGGCTTAAAGAGTGTACAGCAGACAATTGGACAATAAAGTAATCGTTAGTAATGGAGATTCGGTAAATTTGTTAATTTATATGGTACGGCTCATCAAAAACTTGTTTACGTTAGACTTGAAGACAACCATATTGTAGTCAGCTGGAAAGCAGGAAAACGGAAGACAATTCCATAGGCGTGCAGTTCTAAGAAAGAAGCTTTGCTCACGGAATCTACGTTTAGGTTTAGGCACAGATAATGTTAAAATCGTATTTTATTTAGTCGTGACGCTCTTTTAAAATACTTTCTTTCGTTTTCGGCGCTTAATGTTAAAATAATATTTTATTTTAGTCTGTGATACTTTTTTTTTTTATATGTTTCTTGATTAGAAATAATCTTTTCTTTAATTTGAAAACATTGCTATTAGTTTTAGACCCTTATACATACCTGCGTATGGAATTTGAATGCAAACCAAGAAAGGAAACACTACATAAATACACCAATGACAAAGTGCTGTTAAATATTAAGGCGGCATTTATTCCAAAGTTATAAATATATGACTGTCAGGTAAAAAATTCATAATACACTGCGTCGATTGGAAAAAAAAAAAGATACAAAGTAAATTTGACAATCGGTTTACACGTTTTAAAAATATACAGCTCGGTAGAAAATGAAATCTACTGCGTTTCATATAAATTATTTGTCGTTTTAATTCTTTTTGTTTACAATTTCTCGACTGTTAACTATTTTTTCACGTTTACCGTTTTCACTAGCTATGATGGAAAACAACGTTTAGAATAAAAAAAGGTCAAGATATTTTAATTTTGAAAAAGAAAAATGGTTCAAATTTTGAAATGTCATGACCTTTTCAATTCTGACAAATAACTTGCAGGACCCGTTGACCGGCATTACCGAGTGAAAGCATGACACAGATCCAGAACGGAATCAGCCCCATAAATTTTAGGTTTGAGATTAATAGTGAATTATTCGTAAATAAGTTTGGAGTTATGAACAATAGTTAATTAATAGCAAATACGTTTAGGTTTGAGATTAATAGTGAATTATTCGTAAATACGGTTGGAGTTGAGAACAATAGTAAATTAATAGCAAATAATTTTAGGTTTGAAATTAATAGTGAATTATTCGTAAATAAGTTTGGAGTTATGAACAATAGTTAATTAATAGCAAATAATTTTAGGTTTGAGATTAATAGTGAATTATTCGTAAATACGTTTGGAGTTGAGAACAATAGTAAATTAATAGCAAATAATTTTGGGTTTGTGATTACTAGTGAAAAGTTGTTGGTAGCCACTACCGTCTCTGGAGTTAGTAGATACTAATCAGCGATAACTTGTTGATATTTGGCTGGGGAGCTGTCATCTGAGTTATAGCATCTATAGGCCGCGATTTAACTCTTACATCTTTGAAGTCCCGAAAATGACTTAACAATAAAAATAAAACAAAATATTATTAGAAACCTACCCAATAAATGTTACCATAAGATACATACAAAGATACATACAATACATACAAAGATACATAAAAATATGATTATATGAAACAAAATTAAATCTCCACCTTTATATAGAATTCACTTTGTGTATGTGCATGTGAATTCCTTATTTATTTATTTATTTATTATTACTGTCGGGCATTGGTTTCCAGTTACCACGGGAAACCAATGCCCGACAGTGTAGCTAGTAAAAGCTACGGCCTGTGATTGTTGGTTACTGGCGGTTCATGTTGGTTTAGGGCGATAATCTGCAGGTACTGAGTGATTATAAAGAAGTATTCATTAACTCTTTAGATTTAGCGAAAACAGAGGTAAATAACTGTCTTCTATCGATTGTTTTTCTTCTCGGTATAATGTAAGCATTTTTTATCCTAAAATTAGCTCTAGCACATATTCTAAATAATAAAATACTCCACAGAAAGTAAAAGTTGTGAAAAAAAAATAACAAACTAGCTCGACGCTCGGCGTTGTCCGATCATACAATACGCTTAAGCATGCTATTTTAATTTATGCAGATTATTATAAATTCTATTCTTTTGAATATTATACATTACGAGAAATAATTTGCCCTGTGGAATAATTCGCAAAATAAATAAATAAATAAATAAATAAATAAATAAAATAAGATAAAATAAATAAATGAATAAAAATAAGATAAACATAAAATAAATAAATAAGACAAAATAAATAAAAAGTGTACAATAATTACAATAATTTCGTTTATCGAATTCTGTCTGTGTTTGTTGACAATATCACCTTAGCTGATATTGGGGATTGACGATAAATGATCTAAAAAAGTCACTTCTGATTAATGTTTATTTTTAAAATATGCAAACGGAGAAATGATTTGCAGCGATTTTAAATGGTACTTCTTCTTTTATTGTAAATTGAACTCATTAATAAGAAAAAATTAAAATAAAATAGTGAGGTACACTTGGGCTTAAACAGGGAGCATTCAATCTGCAGTCGAATGTTCTACAACCGAGCTATACCTCGAGATGTTAATAATTCTTTTTCTTAAGAAGAAATCATTGCTAGCATTTTATTATCATCCTTGCCGATGTAACTTATAAAAAATCCCCTCTAAAATGTATTATTTTTATCTATGAGAAAAATAAACTATTTTTAGGATCAGATATTTTCGATTTTCGATACTTATCGGAGGAATGTCTGTACAAAACATATCTAAGACGTATGAATTACTTTTGCGTGTATTTGCAAAAAATAGGCTCAGCCGTTTCGGAACCCAGGAATTCCTTAATTCACACACACATACACAAAGTGAATTTTATATAACGGTGGAGATTTAATTTTGTTTCATATTATCATATTTTTATGTATCTTTGCATCTATTTTCATGCATCTTTGTATGCATATCACGGTAACATTTATTGGGTAAGTTTCTAATAGTATTTTGTTTTATTTTTATTTGAAGTCATTTTCGGGACTTCAAAGATGTAAGAGTTAAATCGCGGCCTATCGATGATTATTGAAATGACAGTTCCCCAGCGAAATATCAACAAGTTATCATCGATTAGAATCTGTTATATTAAATGGGGGATTCTTGGCAGGTTTTGTATTTTATTCGTTGATTTAGATTTAATAATACGCAATAAAAGATTGTCGTGGTTGTTGAGTTGGATAGCAAATCTCCGGCATAGTTTGATAATAAAATTTCCTTAGACCAAAGGAAAAGTGAGTGGAAGGGTGACATGGACAAAGAGAAAGAAAAAAAAAGAGAAGGGAAGAGATAATAGAAGAAGAGGGAGAACTGCTAATTTCCAAACGGCAGAGGAGGAAATGCTAATCTCAAAGATATGATAGTCGGAATTAGGATTTCATAGAAAACCTTTTGGATTAGAAGCTGAAAAGAGGACTAGGCTTACGATTATTGAACCGTGCGTACGGGTTTTTGGGCTTTAGCCCAAAAGCTGGAACCTCCGTAGAAAATCCCAATAGTTGACCCCCTAAGAGTGGAGAAGCTTTTCCTTCTTTGATTGAGAAATAATCTGAAAGAATCCGTTGAAAACATCCTGTATCTTGAAACCGTTAAAAACTCGAAAAATAGTTCCACTTTCCTTTGCACAAAGTGTACCCTGAAATATCATATAAGTACTTATTCTCGTTTATATGAAAATGAGCCCTGAGTTATCATTGAGTATTGAATTTAAAATACAGTTGTTTAGAGCGCCGATAACCAGCACAAACTTAATGGAGAGAAGCGATATACCAGCGACAAAGAGCATCTACAGAAAGAAACTCAACACGAAATCAAACTAACGCATAGCCGGCCAAAGTGAAGAGGTTGCCACCTAGACTTAGAGTCGTGCACGTTTTGTCCGCTCTGAGCTTCAGAGCGGTAGTTCCAATAACATAACTAGACGAAGATAAGAGAGTAGCCACGGGAACTTAGAGTTAGACCCTGCGTTTAGGACATAGAGACGGTCTAGTAACAGTAATTGGTCACGTGAGACAGGATTGCGACAAACAAACACTCCCGTCTCGTTACAGGAAAACTCCTTGACTTGTAATCAATTAATCTCTGCATTAGATTGTTTTTAATTTTCCTTAGTCTTAATATTATTAGTTGTTTATCTTGTAAAACTGTTTCGGGCATTTCAAAACAAAACAGTATTTTATCTCATGACTCACAAGCTGCTTTGATTATATACCAACCCCATTAAAAAGCAAAAACACAAACATTCATGATATAGGATATAGTTTTTTTTTTCTTTTTCTTTTTGCTATTTATGTTATTAAATATACTTTCCTTACCTTCGTGTTTGGCCAAAAGTGTTTGTTATTTACAACATTACGATATTTTTGGAGATCAATTATATTACTTATCATGTATTCATTTGATTATATATATATATATATATATATATATAAAAGTGAAAGTGTCTGTCTGTCTCTGTGTGTGTGTCTGTGTATGTACATTTCCCTACGTAATGACTCTGTCAATTTAAAGTCTACAGACTCGAAATTTGATATACAGGGTACTGAGATTTGGGAAAATCGATGTGATCGGCGTTCGGCCAGAAATTTGGGCATTAAGAGGCCAAAGTTCAACGATATAACCATTGAAAACTCTACAAAACTTCTCCGACAATTTTCGGTCTAAACACTTGAAATTTTAGATATAGATTCATTGGACATGGGTCTAAATAAATAACTTAATTTGAACCCAAAAGACTAAACTTTAAAGGGGGTTAAAGTAAAAATAATTGACCACTTTATTTTTTTTGCTCAACATACATCACCAAATACCCGGGCAACGCCGGGCACCCATGCTAGTATATATATATATAACACGCACACCCGTATAGAAGCTTTGACAATCGGTTCGGCGGTCGGGTTTCCATCCTGGCTTGAGGTAGTTGCCAGTCTAGCCGAACTAATAAGCTGTGATACAGCGAAACAGTACTGTATGTGAATGACTATAATGCTCCCTATCTTGGGTTGAGTATATTGGGAAGTGATATAGCGTATTAAGCGATGCTCTTTGTGTAAACAAATCGAGCTTCGCCATTTGGACGATGTTAAAACACCGTTTATTCACTACCCGAACAGCAGCAGCCGAATAGCGTCATGACTGTCGGGTTTCGATCCTGGCTTGAGGTAGTTGTCTGTCTAGCCGCACTGATGAGCTGTGAAACAATGAACCAGTACTGTATGTGGATGACTATATATATATATATATATATATATATATATATATATATATATATATATATATATATATATACACTAATTTCTTTTTATAACCGTAAGTAGAAACATATATATGCATTACATTATATATATATATATATATATATATATATAAATATATATATATATATATAAATATATATATATATATATATATATATATATATATATATATATATATACTAGCAAAAGTATCCGTCGTTTACTGGGTTCACAAACAGCTTACAGAAAATGGACTCTGATTTATGAAAGTGTTGTGGTGGCAACCACTTATTTGCATATGCGAATAACATAACACTATAAATGGCAAGCCTAGGTTGGCCTTGGTGTGTCTTACTCAAATGCCACCAGAAGTGACGCCGAAGAGCGTACACGTCCTCCCACCAAGACTCTCTGACTCGACACCGTCATTTGTACATATTGTAAATATACCTTTTCTTTAATACATTTATTATTGCGTTATCTTGTTGTTTACGTCTTCATTGTATTTCCTTACTAATTATTGTTCAACCTTGCAACCACAACAGTTGCCGACGAGATATGAAGCGTCAAATATAACAGTTTGACGAAGAACTATTTAAAAAAAAAAAAAAAGTACAACGCAAAGGTTGACCATTTTTTTTAAGGAATGCAAAGTGTTGACGAGCAAACGGATTTTACGCTAAAGAGAAGTTTCAACTCAAGTGAAAAAAAAAACCTTTAACGTGGCAAAAGCGACAATTTACGCCGTTTTCTGGGAATCCGACTTGCACACGAATGTAAAAGTGAATTTTTGTTTTGTCGCTACACGATAAATCTTACTAAAGGACCAACTTGCAAACGAAAAGCGAACTTTGTTCTGTAGCAAAAACGACAGGTCAGACGCGTATTACGAAAAGCAAGGAAGTAACCTACGAAAAAAGTTCACCAGTGGATTCTAATTACTGTTCTCCGTAAACAAAGCAACAACTAAAGGACTTTTTAATTAATGTTTTGGTTGACGTCGGCACTAAAAGGAAATACCACAGCTAAAACTAAAATTCAAGGAAAGGATTTTTTTTCTTGAAGTTGTCACTGAATAACGGATAATACAGTAAAACGTCACGGAAAAAAAGGTAATCTCAATTTAAGAGGTATTTTAATTACTAAAATACTAGAGAAAAAAAAACTCAAAGAACTAAATGTACTGCATACATTTATTCAATTGTGACTCGATTAAAAAAAAAAAAACTTTTATATTGTGGAAAGAGTTACTTATTAGTAAGTGCCTAAAAACGGAAAGTCAATTCCATTTCGTGATTCCAGATAAACCTGTTTTATTTTTTTTTGCAGCATGACTCGCAAAAAGAATATATTGCAAGCAGCGATATTATTATTGAAAACAGGAGCTTACAGCAATCTGTTTTTTTTTGTTGTAACCCAAACCGGTATATAGTGTACATGGTACAATATTTTTTTTTAACTACACACTAAAAAAAACAAAAAAAACATGGAAGACTTATCAAAAATGTTCATGCAATTTTTACAAGCACAGGCTGAGCGGGATGAACGCAGACAAGCTACACAAAACGAGCTTTTGCAAACACAAATACAGGCATAGGCTGACCGCGAGGAAAAGAGAGAGGACAGATTATTGAAATGGCAGCAGGAACAAGAAGAAAAGCAGAAAATGGCACAATTAAAGTAGAAAAAACTGCAATTGGAACAGGAAGAAAGGCATAAGAAACTACAATTGGAATATGAGGAAAGACAAGAGGAACGTTTTGCTAAAACACTGGAACTACTAAAGAGTAATCGAGAAAATTTCGATAGTGTTAATTTCTCCCATACAACTATTTTTAATAGCATGGACACATTTCATTATGTGCCTGAGGAAGAGAAGAATTTTGAAGCATACTACACAAGATACGAGGATGTTTTTCAACTGGACTGTAAAAATTGGCCAAATAGTCAGAAAGTGAGCCTCTTACTCAGAAAATTGGGTACATCAGAACACAGCAAATTCGTAGATTACATATTACCTAAAAAAAACTGCGGAATTAGAGTTCATGGAAGCTGTAAAATTACTAAAAGAATTATTTAATCCAAATATATCTCTTTTTCATAAAAGATGGCTGTGCATGAATCTAAGAAAGATGGACAACCAAGATTATTTGACATACGCATCAGTTGTCAATAAAAACTGCGATAATTTTTAGCTTGCAGAACTAACGGTAGAAGATTTTAAATGTCTAATCTTCGCTCAAGGGTTAGTTTCCACGAAAAATGCAGAAATATGCAGACGAGTGTTGTCTAAGCTGGAATCTGAGCAAGATTTAACCCTCCAGAAACTAGCAGAGGACTGTGAAAGGGCCATTACACTAAAAAAGGATTAAAAAAATATAGAAGAATCCGGAGTGGCATATGTAAGAAAAGTTAGAAAACCATACGCACCAACCAAGAACTTTACAAAGAAAAGCAATGGAACGCGATATTCCAAAGATAATAACCATAAATATAGTACAGAATATAACAAGCCTCTTCCTAGATATAACTGTAAGAGATGTGCAGAAAAGCATTGGGAATCAGATTATCCTTATAAGAAGAAAAAATGCTACATTTGTAAGAAGGTGGGACACAAAAGCGATTGCTGCAGATATAAAGATTACACCAGAAAGAGAGTACAGCAAACAAAATCAAATACAAAATTAGACAAAGATCGGCGAAAATACGTAAAAGTGGAAATATTTAAAACATCAATAAAGTTACAACCCCACTCCGGCTCCGATGTTTCTATAATAAACCTGAATACGTGGAAAAAGTTGGGAAAACCGGCTGAAGTGAATAGTATCAGTAAGTAAAAAATTGCCTTTTAGAAAGGTTTTATTAACTGTAAAATACACGTACGCTCTTGAAAGGATCGAGCGGGAAAATGAAACAGAGGGCGCTTTTATTATGAATGTCAATCCCAAGGGGGATAACTCTTAACAACAAATTAAATCATAACATTTTCCCCGTCCTAAAGTATTCAAGTAAGGGGTAATTAATTATAGACAAATTTTTTTTTTTTTTTTTTTTTTTTTACAATCACATAAGAATCATTTTATTTACAAATAACATATGAACCCAAACTGCAGTTTTTTCAGTATTTAGTCACAAAATCCTTATATTTACTAGGGAATTGTCGAACTCGGGACGACCTCCGCACAGATTGGCAGGAATGCTGATTTTCAGTATTATTTTTTAGTGAAATCTGATTTTCTTCAAGATCAGACGATTGATTTTTGTCTTCCTCATGACCAATGTTTTCATTAGTAGAAGGTTCAAATAAAGTCTCTGAAGTAGTAGGATTATTATTAGAGTTTTCTTCATTTGATGAGTTTGGAGCTAAGTCTCGAACGTTGACAGTGGTTTCAGTACCAGAAGGTAGTTGAACATAAGCGTAGTGGGGGTTGACATCTATTAGGGTGGCAGGCGTTACAGGAGGGTCATGTTTACTTGTTTTAGTGTGGTTTCTAATATATATTGGGCCTGGTTTAACCCAAGAAGGAATTGAAATTCCGGAAGCAGATTTACGACTATATTTAAATAGTCTATCATGGGGAGTCATATTAGTGGCAGTACAAAGTAATGATCTAATTGAATGAAGTGCGTCCGGTAGTATGTCTTCCCAATAAGGTAGTTTCATTTGATTAGAATGTAATGTTGTTTGAATGGCCTTCCATAAGGTACCGTTGAGTTTTCAATCTGTCCATTACCTTCAGGATGGTATCTACTTGTTTTAGAAGTAGCAATTCCTTTTTTGTGTAAAAAATCCTTTATTTCTCTTGCTAAGAAATCAGAAGCACGGTCAGTATGTATCATGTCAGGCAAACCAAAAATTGAAAAGAGTTTGTTTAGACAGTGGATAATGGTTTTGCTTGTCATATCTCTGCAAGGAAAAGCGAAAGGAAAACGGGAATACTCATCAATTAGAGTAAGTAGATATTTGTTGCCATGTATAGAAGTAGGTAGAGGGCCTTTAAAATCGAGATTTAATCGTTGAAAAGGTAATATGGCTTGAATGAGAGTCCCTCCATTGGTATTGGCGAATTTGGGTTTCAGTAATTGACAGGATGAGCAAGAGTCAGTAATATTCTTAATTTGATCCAAAGTAAAAGGGAGGTTCCTCGCTCTTATAAAATGGCTTAATCTTGAAACACCAGGATGACATAATTGTTTATGTAAATCACGAAGATCTTGTAGATTGTAAGTAAGAGCAGAGATGCGAGAGAATGTGTCAGCAGCAATATTTTCAGGTCCAGGTCGATAAACTATAGTGAAATTGTATTGGGATAATTCTATACGCCAACGACATATTTTGTCATTCTTAATTTTTGATTTTCTTTTATTGTCGAATATGAAGCTGATGCTCTTCTGATCTGTGATGACTTTAAAGTGCCTGCCGAGTAGAAAATGTCGCCACTTACGGAGAGCTTCTACAATAGCGGCTGCCTCTTTTTCTACTGCATGGTGCTTAATTTCGTTAGTATTGAGAGTTCTTGAAAAAAATGCAATAGGACGACCTTCTTGATTTAGTGTTGCAGCAATGCAATAGTTACTAGCGTCCGTTTCTACTTCAAATTCTTTATTTGGATCTACCGTTATTAAAGTGGCGTCTTTTAGATCATTTTTCAATGTTTGAAAAGATTTTAATACAGATGGAGGTAGTGGAAATTCTTTGTTTTGATTTAGTAATAAAATTTTATCAGAAAATTTTTTAATGAATTTGCAGTAATAGGAAAACATTCCAACTATTCTTTTTTGAGATTTAAGATTCAGCGGAGGTGGCATTTCGAGTAATGGTTTTAGTCTTTGATAATCGGGAGCTATTTGATTATTTTCTATGGTGTAGCCGAGTAGAGTAATAGAACTAGAAGAAATTATGCTTTTATTTTCATTTAAAGTGATGTTATATTGTTTAGCAATTTTGTAGAATTTTTGAAGATTGTAATCGTGTTCTTCTTGATTTTTCCCACATATAGTTACGTTATCAACATACACAAAGGTATCGGTTAGATTTTCTTTTTCTATAATATAGTCTATGCTCCTCTGGAAAGCACTTACTCCATTGGTGACGCCAAAAGGAAGACGAGTAAATTGAAAAGGTTTGCCACTTACTTCAAACGCAGTGAATTTACGATCAGCATGATTTATAGGTATTTGGTGATAAGCAGATTTTAGGTCGAGAGTAGAGAAGATGTTATATTGAGCGATGTCGTCTACCATCTTATTGATATTAGGCATTGGGTAAGCGTCTAGTTCCGTGAATCTATTGATGGTATCGCTGTAGTCGACTACCATTCTTTTCTTATGATTCTCATTCGAAGTTACAAGAACTTGCGCTCGCCACGGAGATATCGAAGGTTCAATTATGCCTTCTTTCAACATTCTAGCAGTCTCTTCTTTTATGAATTTGTTGACGGCAAAAGTGTAACGTCGGGATTTTGTCGCAATAGGAGTAGTATGAGGAGAAAGATTAGAAAAGAGAGGAGGGGTGGAACGTTTATGGTAGGAAAAAAATTATTCGTGTTTATAGCTTCAATTATAAGTTTGTCTCTAGGACCGTCGAATTTAAGTGTTACTTTTTTATATTTTTTTAAAATATCTTTTCCGATTATTAAATCAATGAAAAGGTTTTCAATGATTTCAATTGTTATTCCAGAATGGGTTTTATCTTTCAGTATTAAATCCACGACAGCTTCGCCAGTTATTTTAGCATGTTGATCGGAAGCAGCCAGAGCTATAGTTTTGTTTTTAGGTATTGTGAAGAGTTTAAGTTTTTTAGCAGTATTTTCATTAATGAATGTTTTTACACTGCCGGAGTCCACCATAGCGTTCACGAAGTGCCCGTTAATTTGGCATTGAGTGAATGTGACATCTTTGGAGTTAGTTCCTAGTCAGGATAGAGAAGGTGAGGGGTAGTCAGAGTCGTCATAAAGAACAGCAGTATGAGTGTTAGAAATAGAAGATTTACACACTTTAGCCCAATGACCATTTTTTTTGCATTTTTTACATTCGGCGTTTCGTGCAGGACATAAATATCGAGGATGACGTGATTTTCCACAGAAAAAACAAACCTCTTTTGGATGCATATTTTCTTTAGTCACAGCTATACGATTGTAGCCCGAAGGATTATTTGTAGCTGCTACAGTAAAGTTATTTGCGTAGCTTATCGAATGCTTTTCTGCTTGTTAAAGAGATCTGGCCGTGGCATATGTGTCTTGTAAAGTCAGGATGGGTTTTTCTAACAGTCGTTGTCGGATGGACGAAGAAGAAATTCCGCCGATGAAAGCTTCCCGAATGTATTGATTTTTGTTTTCTTCAGCAGAAACCGCTTCGAAGTTACATGTTTTGGCAAGCATTTCCAATTGTAGTATGAAGGCATCTATATTTTGTGTTGTTTGTTGCTTCGTCGTCATCAATCGATATCTATTATAAACAATATTTTCAGGTTTTAAATAAGCGGCGTCCAATGTTCTTAATGCACTATCGTAGTCGGTTTTATCGCTTATTAAATCGAAAACAGAGGCTGAAATACAATTGATCAAGGCAAAGAAATTATCTGAAGTGTTTTCGATTAATCCGTTATTATGTGAGCGGATATAATTCTGGAGGGTTAATTTCCAATGCCTATAGGATTTTTCGGAATTAGGGCATGTAGGTTCCACCTCGAATTTGTCGGGACGTAAGATTCGATCCATTATTTTTTTTTTATTTTATTTTTTTTTTACAGTTAATAAAATTGAAGTGAATAGTATCAGTAAGTAAAGAATTGCCTTTTAGAAAGGTTTTATTAACTGTAAAATACACGTACGCTCTTGAAAGGATCGAGCGGGAAAATGAAACAGAGGGCGCTTTTATTATGAATGTCAATCCCAAGGGGGATAACTCTTAACAACAAATTAAATCATAACACCGGCCATGATGAAAGCTAGTAAAGCAGCCCGGACGGTAACTGGTGGTGGTATAAAATTTGAAGGAGAAGTTGTCCTCCCGATAAAATTGAAAGGGATTTCGAAGAAATTAAAAATATTCGTACTAAAAAATAGTGAAAATCTGTTTGGAATAGATTTAATTGAGAAATTCGGACTATGGGATAAGCCAATCAATACATTCTGTAAAAAATTAGAATGTTCTTCTCCAACAACAGTAAATATAAAAGACGATTTAAAAGAATTATTTCCTGAGGCATTCACGACTAACTTAGGTCGCTGCAATAAATTCAAGGCCTCGTTTGAACTTAAAGAAAACGCCAGCCCAATTTTTAGAAAAAAGCGAAATGTTCCGTTCGCTGGGTTGGAAAAGATTGATAAAGAATTAAATAGATTGGAACAGACGGGAATTCTATCAAAAATAGAACACAGCGAGTGGGCAGCCCCCACCGTATACGAAAAGAAAAAGATATTGAAATCTGTGTGACTTCAAATCTTGGGAGGGGGTGTTGTGGTGGCAACCACTTATTTGCATATGCGAATAACATAACACTATAAATGGCAAGCCTAGGTTGGCCTTGGTGTGTCTTACTCAAATGCCACCAGAAGTGACGCCGAAGAGCGTACATGTCCTCCCACCAAGTCTCTCTGACTCGACACCGTCATTTGTACATATTGTAAATATACCTTTTCTTTTATACACTTATTATTGCGTTATCTTGTTGTTTGCGTCTTCATTGTATTTCCTTACTAATTATTGTTCAACCTTGCAACCACAACAGAAAGTATGATAGGTTATGAAAAGGAAGGGTTGTAAAGAGATAGCTTCGAATTTGGAGGTATCAAAACCAAAGCAAAATATGATGAAAGTAAAAATAAAATAGATAAACCCATAATTTATTATACCATACGTGTTCACACTGAAACACTTATCACAATATTCTGTGGATCTATATTAAAAAACCTTGTTAAACTTTATGACATATTTCTATTCTATGGAGGTCAGGCACGAACGAACACCCCATAATTTTATTATACCATATTTCTTCAAACTAAAACATAATTATCAAAATATACTTACGCAGATAGATAGGAAAGGTCTTTATTAAAGTTTGTGCCTATTTCCATTCTATGGAGGCCAGGCGCGAACGCAGACCCCACAATTTTATTATACCATTCCTATTTAAGTTAAAACATACTTATCAAAATATTATTATGTACATCTATATCAAAAACACTTGTAAACGTTTTTTTTTATTTTTAAATTTTTTATTTCCAGGCGCTTACGCAGACCCCAGAATTTTAATGAATCATCATTATGCCAGATCAAACATACCCATTCCTGTGTCTCGATAATATTCTATCATTATATGTGATCAGTTTTCTATAATAGTCAACGATATAAGAGTCTATTCGTGACCAGACACACACACACAGACGTTCAGCTTTATATATATATATATATATATATATATATATATGTTTCGAAAAATATTGTTTATAATATATATATATATATATATATATATATATATATATATATATATATATGCTTCTACTTACGGTTATAAAATGAGATGAGTATTGGCCGAAGAGAGCTTGATATGGATATTTAATTATCAGTTTTGTAAACCGACGGTACCGATAATTTATCTCAATCAAACTTTCTGTAAAGAAAACATAAATAATACGCGCTTATTTTCGGATTTTTCCATATAATACAGCACTCTGCTGGAATCCTTTTTCCAAATGGCTATGACTAAATATACTCATATATATATATACCCTTTTAGACTTTACACGACCGGTCGCCACAGTCGATTGAAAATTTCTTGGGGCGACTAAAAGTCGTAAATCACTCGCCCGCGAGTCGATAAAATTTCTTTAAATAAAGAAACGGGGAAAACTCATTTATTTTACGACCCTCAAATATGCGGTGACTTAGAATGACCTATGTCTCATCATTTGTGAATTCTTTTATCTCTAGGTGTGAGACCGTTGGAATATCGCATTGAAAAAAGAGCAGTCATGATAAAGATCAACAAGAGGTCAAATTTACACATTCGGCGTGTAGTCAAAATGTTGCCTTCATTTAGCTCTCTGATTTTGAAATTCATCTGGAAAAAATTTTTTGACGCTACAACTACATACACTTCATGCTTACAAAAGTAAAGACGAACATTTGAAAGAGGAAAAAAACGCATTCTTCCGTCAAGCGCGCACAGAAAATTAAATTATACAACACGTAAGTAATAATATTTTTCACAATTATATAAATTCAGATATTTGCATGCTCTTTTTTGCGCAACTTTCAAAAAAATCATCGATACCCAATTTTAAAAATAATATTCTAAATTTTAGAATGTTGCCCCGAGGTGAATTCTTTGTTTCAATAGAAACAAAAGAGACCAATTTCTGTTCCATACCAAAGTTTTTTTTTCCATAAATTACAAAGAAAAATTGACCGTTTATATTTTAAAAAGATATTAAACCATGCCGATTTTCTAAGAAATCTAGTTCATTTCAGCTAAATGTTTGTTTTTTTGAATATCGGAGATTTCGGGCCACGGAGATCTCATACCAGGAGATTTCAGTCCACAATCGTGAATACTCGGTGATTTCAAAACAGTGTTTTTCAACACCCACGGTTTAGGCTAGATATTTTAATTTTTGTATGAATTTTTCCGACATAATTTGGATATCGGAAGAATAGTTTGTTGGTATTTTTATTAAGAATAAAGAAGAAAAATATAATTGAATTGTTGTAAAATTATTTACTATTATTGACTGAAACAAAGACATAAAGGCGGACGAGCAAAAATATTTTGAGGTGAGTAAATTTTCCCTCACACTCGACCGGCGGTTGAGTGATTTTTTTTTCTAATCTCAAAGGCTATATATATATATATATATATATATATATATATATATATATATATATATATATATATATATATATATATATATATATATAAGTATAAAACGCTGACAAACTTCTAGAACTATACAAATCTCTATATATATTACATTACATACATACGTACATACATACGCACACAAACACATATATGTACATGTATGTACTTAGCAACTTTATTTTGCGTTTTCATTAAACATGCTATAGAAACAAATAATAAAGATATTATTAAATACAGTACAACCCCGGGATACGGCATTAAAAATTAGTAACAAAATAGACTCCATGTTTTGACAAGCTTCTGACTTTGACCTTTACTACTGATCTGAAATGGAAATCGTGCATTAAGTCCGTTGCCAAGGTCGCTGGAAAAATGGTGGGATTCAGTAGATAGCTTCCTGCTGATGCAATTCTCTACCTATATAAGAGCCAAGTACATCCAAGGATAGAATATTGTTGCGACATCTGGGCAGGAGCTGCTAGGAAGACTTGATCCTGCCTTGGCAGAGTTCAAAACAAACTTTGTAGCTTAGTGGGGGATGCTCTTTTCTCTTCCCTGCAACCTCTTTCTCACAGAAGAGACGTTGCGAGCTTATCTCTGCTTTATCGTATTTTTCATGGCAAGTGCTCGTCTGAGCTCAAATCTATGGTCCCCCCTCGCCAAACATTCACGAGAAACACTCGTCTATCTGAAAACACTATCAATGATTTCCCCCACTCTTTATCTGTGCCTAAACTTAAACGTAGATTCCGTGAACAAAGCTTCTTTCTTAGAACTGCACATCTGTGGAACTCTCTTCCGTTTACCTGCTTTCCAGCTGACTACAATATGGCCGTCTTCAAGTCCAATGTAAACAAGTTCTTGATGAGCCGTTCCCCTTAAGTAATCCAGTTTACCAAATTTACACTTCTAACGATTACTATGATATTGCTCTTTTGATCACTGTACACACTTTAACCCTTATCCTCGAGTGGCCTCTAGGCCTTGATAAGTGGTGATTCCTTGTAAAAAAAAGTACATCTATGACTCACAAGGTAATATTTAGGAGTGAGTCGATGTGCAAAAGTATCGTCACGCTTTGAAGAAAAGTCCACGTACAGATGTCGATAGGTAGAGACTATGCCGAGTTTCGTTTGCGCACCAAAAAGATACGTGGCAGTGTTGTGAGTGACAAGGATATTTGTTTAGCAATCTGATCCGTATGAAAAACGCATATGCAATTTTTTTATATAGATTGTATAAACAGGTGCTCGGCACCCACGTATACTGTCTCTGATTGAATAAACCCAATACTGATTTACACTTTGCTCCTAGTTTTAATTCTTGGTCCATTACAGTTTTTTTTTACATATCATCACCACTTATCAAGGCCCAGAGGCCACTCGAGGATAAGGGTTAAGGAGTGTACAGTAGTCAGTTGCACAATATAATAATCGATAATAATGGAAATTCGGTAAATTTGTTGACTTAAGTAGAACGGCTCATCAAGAACTTGTTTACGTTGGACTTGAAAACAACCATATTGTAGTAAGTTGAAAAACAGGCAAATTGAATTCTTACATTCTTACATTCTGATGTGGACATTCTGATGAGATTTTCCAGAGTGATGAGAAGCAATTCTCCTTAAGAGAATGCTTAAACAGTTTTGTAAGTATGGGCGCTACTTCTGGTTTAAGATTTTGAGTACTATAATTGGAATGCCGTCAAGACCAGTTACTTTATTGGAATCAAGGTTTTTGATTAGCTTGGCAACATCACGTACAGATATTTGTATATCACATTGGCTGTTTTCTGATACAGGAGGAAATATTGGGTGTTGGCGGCCTTGATCGCAAAGGGTAAAATTAGCTGCAAAGTTCTTGGCAAAGAGTTTGGCTTTGTCTGATGCTGACCAGATTACCTCAGGTCCATTGATGATAGTTGGGATAGAGCACACGCTTCTGTTCAGTATTCTGTTTGCTATATGCCAAAACTGGTGGGAACCAAGCCAGTTCTCAGCTACTTTGGACTTGACGGACTGGACATACAACTCTCTAGCGTTCTTTATTATTAATAATTAGTTTAGTTGAAGTGTTGGCTAACTGTATTACTACTTATATCGAATAGTGCTTAAGATTTGTACCTCGTATCAGTGGGAAACATGTTGAAAAGTCTTATTCTAAGGCGTTTGCAACTAACGGCATTTTGAAAGGAGGGTTATCAGCAGTGGCTATTTGTTTTAGGCCAGTGGCTTAATGTCCCCGCCCCAAATAATGGAAACAGTAGATTGGTAAACAAGGACATCGCGATAAATCGTTTTTTTTCTTTTATTATCGTCGTTGCAATGTTGCATCATTGCAACTGTTTAAGAAACACTTTGATGGAACGTGCTCTAACGAGCTCATAACCCTCGATAGAACATACCCTTGACTAACCTGCCAAGCAGCAAAATTCCACCTCGCTATTGTTGAGGTCTCTTGATACCGGAATGCCTTCTACTCTAATGGTTCCTTCCTTAGGGCTGCTAGACTTTGAAATTCCTACCTCGTTTCCCCCCTTCCTTGATTGTATTAACACGCAGAAGTTTAAATGCAACGTGAACAGACATCTCGCTGCTTAATCCCCTATACAATGCTCTGTAAACATGGTCCAAAATGGTATCCACTTACGTCCAAGTGGAAATATACTTTGTGTTGGGTAAATAGGAGTAAAAACATAAAAAGACACTCTTTAATACACGGGAAGGGAGTCATCTATCATGATAATACTTGTCCCCATGCAACGCTACTGGCAAAGATCTTCCGAGGAGTTGAGAAATCCTGCCCTCTCCTGCATATTTCTCTGGCATAGTGTCCTCGGACTATCATTTATTTCGAGAATTATAAAGCTATTTAGATGGCGCCATGTTAACACCATGCCAGGAGATTGAACATGAGTTACATTTATATTTCACACCAAAAGCTAAAGAATTTTACAAACGAGATATTTGGAAGCTTATTGACGGATGAAATCCAATTATAGAGAGCAAAGATCGTTATTTTTATGAATAACAATTTAGTGCCGCTCCTAGCTACAGTATTTTTCGTGAAAGTAACGTTTTGAGATTTAGTGCCGCTCCTAGCTACAGTAGTTTTAGCGACAGTAATGTTTTGAAAAGTGCTAAGAACAGCACTAACAATTAATATACATGTAGTTAAATTGGCGAATGAATAAAATGGATGAAAACGTGAATATCATGAACGGGTCACTAGTTAGCAAGTGCAAATTAATCAAGGAGAATTTTGGAATGAAAGCGATTAACAAACAAAATAGATTTATGTCAATAATTTTACAGAGATGTAAGATCTACTTTGAAGGACCAAAGTTTGTTGATAAGTGTGATTAAAAAATAGTAAAAACCTGATTTTGGACAGCATGTAGTGTTCGCGTCAGGCAAGAAGAATAAATAAATACAAAAATGACCGCTGAGTCTATATATAGGCTGGCGATCTCATGAAGTAACGAGACTGCAGGGCATCTTATATGTATATGAAAGGTAGACGGTTTTTATAAAAAGCCTGTGGATCAGAGAAGGGCATTATTTTTGGCAGAAGTGAGTTTCGTCAGATGTGTATTGAATTTTGAGCCTGAGTATTGTGAGGAGAAGAATCATATGTGTAATGAACTTTGATACCGAGAATTGTGAAGGAGAGAAGAATCAGCTGTGTAATGAACTTTGATACTGAGAATTGTGGAGGAGAGAAGAATTAGCTGTGTAATGAACTTTGATACCGAGAATTGTGAAGGAGAGAAGAATCAGCTGTGTAATGAACTTTGATACTGAGAATTGTGGAGGAGAGAAGAATTAGCTGTGTAATGAACTTTGATACCGAGAATTGTGGAGGAGAGAAGAATTAGCTGTGTAATGAACTTTGATACCGAGAATTGTGAAGGAGAGAAGAATCAGCTGTGTAATGAACTTTGATACTGAGAATTGTGAAGGAGAGAAGAATCAGCTGTGTAATGAACTTTGATACTGAGAATTGTGAAGGAGAGAAGAATCAGCTGTGTAATGAACTTTGATACTGAGAATTGTAGAGGAAAGAGGAGAGAAGAATCAGCTGTGTAATGAACTTTGATACCAAGAATTGCGGAGGAGAGAAGAATTAGCTGTGTAATGAACTTTGATACCGAGAATTGTGGAGGAGAGAAGAATCAGCTGTGTAATGAACTTTGATACCGAGAATTGTGGAGGAGAGAAGAATCAGCTGTGTAATGAACTTTGATACCGAGAATTGTGGAGGAGAGAAGAATCAGCTGTGTAATGAACTTTGATACCGAGAATTGTGGAGGAGAGGAGAATTAGCTGTGTAATGAACTTTGATACTGAGAATTGTGGAGGAGAGAAGAATTAGTTGTGTAATGAACTTTGATACCGAGAATTGTGGAGGAGAGAAGAATCAGCTGTGTAATGAACTTTGATACCAAGAATTGTGGAGGAGAGAAGAATTAGCTGTGTAATGAACTTTGATACTGAGAATTGTGGAGGAGAGAAGAATCAGCTGTGTAATGAACTTTGTTACTGAGAATTGTAGAGGAGAGAAGAATCAGCTGTGTAATGAACTTTTATACTGAGAATTGTGGAGGAGAGAAGAATTAGCTGTGTAATGAACTTTGATACCGAGAATTGTGGAGGAGAGAAGAATCAGCTGTGTAATGAACTTTGATACTGAGAATTGTGGAGGAGAGAAGAATCAGCTGTGTAATGAACTTTGATACCGAGAATTGTGGAGGAGAGAAGAATTAGCTGTGTAATGAACTTTGATACTGAGAATTGTGGAGGAGAGAAGAATCAGCTGTGTAATGAACTTTGTTACTGAGAATTGTAGAGGAGAGAAGAATCAGCTGTGTAATGAACTTTGATACTGAGAATTGTGGAGGAGAGAAGAATTAGCTGTGTAATGAATTTGATACCGAGAATTGTGGAGGAGAGAAGAATCAGCTGTGTAATGAACTTTGATACTGAGAATTGTGGAGGAGAGAAGAATTAGCTGTGTAATGAACTTTGATACCGAGAATTGTGGAGGAGAGAAGAATTAGCTGTGTAATGAACTTTGATACCGAGAATTGTGGAGGAGAGAAGAATCAGCTGTGTAATGAACTTTGATACCGAGAATTGTGGAGGAGAGAAGAATCAGCTGTGTAATGAACTTTGATACTGAGAATTGTGGAGGAGAGAAGAATTAGCTGTGTAATGAACTTTGATACCGAGAATTGTGGAGGAGAGAAGAATCAGCTGTGTAATGAACTTTGATACTGAGAATTGTGGAGGAGAGAAGAATTAGCTGTGTAATGAACTTTGATACTGAGAATTGTGGAGGAGAGAAGAATTAGCTGTGTAATGAACTTTGATACCGAGAATTGTGGAGGAGAGAAGAATCAGCTGTGTAATGAACTTTGATACTGAGAATTGTGGAGGAGAGAAGAATTAGCTGTGTAATGAACTTTGATACCGAGAATTGTGGAGGAGAGAAGAATCAGCTGTGTAATGAACTTTGATACTGAGAATTGTGGAGGAGAGAAGAATCAGCTGTGTAATGAACTTTGATACCGAGAATTGTGGAGGAGAGAAGAATTAGCTGTGTAATGAACTTTGATACCGAGAATTGTGGAGGAGAGAAGAATCAGCTGTGTAATGAACTTTGATACCGAGAATTGTGGAGGTGAGAAGAATAGTTATCATGAATTATTGGGAGATTGCAGAATATTTTACAGCAAAATTTAAAATTCTTTGAATAAAAAATAGACAAAAGCATAAAAAAATTTTGATGACACGTGTGTATATGTGTGTGTGCATATATATATATGTATGTGTTTGTGTGTGTGCGTGTGTTTGTGTGTGTGTGTATGTGTGTGTTTGTGTGCGCGCGCAAAAGAGAGTGGGTCGCCGTGTTCACTTGAAATATAAGAGCAGGACTCAAGTAATTCCAGCATGGGCCATACCAGTCGCCTACGATGGGCGTTGTTGACGTTGAGAGCCGAAGCGCATCGCAGGTTCCACCCGGAAGAATACAGGATTTCTGTTTAACAATGCAGTGTTTTACAGGCTTGTTGAATTTCACACAGAATTTTTATTTGCAGAATTGGAAACGATTTTTATTGGTTTGAAAATATTTCCAGTTCACCAGTGAAAAACGGCTTGCTTTGGAAGCGATAAAATAAAGGAATCTCAACAACAGCAAAAAGTCAAAAACAAAAAACAAAAAGACAAACAAAAAAAAAAAAAACAAACGGAGAAAGAAAAAGGCTAGCAATTGAAGTCATTTGCTTTTTAGTGTTATATAGTAATGTATATTTAACGAGGGATCAAATCGACATATGTTCATACTGGGGTCTGTATAACAGGGCGCATATGTTTACTTGATAAACTTTTATACGTTTACGTGTTTATTTATGTGTGTGACGCGTTTGTTTGTCTAGTGTTTTCTATTTCATGATCGTCCCTAGTTTTTCTATTTTTCATCGAATTGAATTGATGCGTGCATAACACTTATGACAGTGTTTCTATGATCGTCTAATGTTCTTGTGTTTCTACGTTTTCATATATTAACAGATACAGTTTAACAATGGACATACAGCATTTACAACAGACTTTACAACAAAAAGGGACAGATAATAGTTCTCTGGAGGTTTAAAATCTGGCCAATCGGAAAAATGTACCTGGTCCATATTTGGTCTTATTTTGACAGAAAGCTGTAAAGAAGATTCATCCCTGAAGGATCAACAAGTCTCGGTTGTATTTCATTAACTTTATTTAAGACATTTCCCCGTTGGCAATGTCTTACGTTCCTTACATTTGATAGGCGTTGGACCCACAGCTTCCTCGGGTTTTCAGAGACATTAAGACCAGTCGGCTCGCCTGTCTGTCTCCAACGATGACTAAACTTTAATTCAAAACTGCGCGTGTCTCAAACTCTATCTTCTTTTCATTACGTCATTAATACACGTAACATTAAAGACCACCTGATGTTTTTACAAAATCTATAAGGACTATGTAGAAATTCCCAAATTTGTCAGCTAAGATCCCTTTGCTTGATAACATTTCAAAGTGATTGTAAATAAATATTTCATTCTAAAATATCTATTTTAGTCTTTAACATTTAGACTACGAGACACAATTACAATAATAATTGACCAGACACCTTCCAGCGTTACCCTGGAACTAACAATACAACATTAGCATTCGTCTGGGTCGCATCTGGATGTAAAAATCCGATAATTAAAGAAATGAAAAGGAAAGAAGAAGAAAAAGTAAGCCGAATAAATAAAGCAAGAAACGGAGTAGCTTATTATGTTCGTTCGTCTCGCACATAGATTTCTAACCCATCAGGATTAGTTCAGGGCATCACCAGCACATTGCTGGGACATCATTACGTTGATCCAAGAAACACATACACACTCTTGTGCAGATACACGGGAAAATGGTCACGCATTTTTATCAATATGGAGATTGCGTCTTGACAAGCGACGCATATATGAAATTAACATATCAAATTAAACGTCCCTATTGCACTCAGTTCGTTGAAGATCAGAGAACTAGCGGAGGCGCGAAACTTCGAACACACAGACATATTCGAACAGCGAACGTTTGTCTCGCACGGCAAACGTTTGTCTCGCACTTTTTATTTTCCGGGGTGGTTAAGATGAGGTGCGGGGTGGAGTTCATCCAGTTTATTCACAGGAAAGGAAAGCTAGATACTGCCGTTTGTGCTTCTAGCAAAACATAAAATCATAGGTGAAATGATATATACAAATATAATTATTTCCACAATCAAACAACACCTCAGCTCGCACAAACCATGAAAGCCATAGATCGAAAGTCCAAGACTCGAGTTTGGCCCTGGTTTGGATTCATCAGTTGAACATATTCGAACTCAGAATTCGAAATCTGAGTCGCTTGCATATGGGGTGAGCACCCTGTCACACTAGCCACCACGCCAAATAAAGTCTATTCATTAAAACACAGCAAACAGACCACAGCGAAGTTTTACCTTTTTTACATGAGGGTCACCACTTATCAAGGCCCAGGGGCCACTCGAGGATAAGGGTTAATGAGTATACATTTGTCATTGTGATTTTAGAGTAGTAAACATTAGTGGGAATTTTATAACTTGGATTACTTAGGGGGACGGTTCAATAAGAACTTGTTCACGTTAGACTTGAGGACAATCAGGCTGTAGAGCTGGAAATCAGGCAGACGGAATAGGGTTCCACAGGCGAGCAGTTCTAAGAAAGAAGCCCTGTTCATGGAATTTACGTTTAGGTGTAGGCACAGAAAAAGAGTGTGAGAAATTGTTGATAGTGGTTCTGGCTAGACGAGTGTTTTTCGTGAAAGTCTGATTTTATCTCCTCTAATCTTGAGCGCGTGGTACAATGGAGGAAGAGGTAGCTGGTTACTTTTAATGCATCTAAAACCAATTTCTTATCTTTACATCATCAACGCTCTGACCCCCATCTGGCATCAATTGAAATGGATGGCTCTCGTCTTGGTGAGGCTCCATATTTTGACAAACTTCTGGGTTTGACCTTTACTCCTGATCTGAAATGGAACACGTACATCAAGTCTGTTGCCAAGGTCGCTGGGAAGATGGTTGGATCTTTCTACCGCTCCAGAAGATATCTCACTACTGATGCAATTCTCTATCTGTACAAAAGCCAAGTACGTCCAAGGATGGAGTACTGCTGCCACATCTGGACAGAAGCTGCTAAAAACAGCCTATTCTGCCTTGACAGAGTACAAAATAGACTTCGTGGCTTAGTGAGGGGCGCCCTTTTCTCTACCCTGCAACCTCTCTTCCACAGAAGAGACGTTGCGAGCCTGTCTTTATTTTATCGTTATTTCCATTGCAAGTGCTCGCCTGAGCTCCAATCTCATGTCCCCATTCGCCAATCTTTCATGATAAACACCCGTCTAGCTGAAACCACTGTCATTAATTTTCCCCACTCTTTATCTGTGCCTAAATCAAACGTAGATTCCATGAGTAAAGCTTCTTTCTTAGAAGTGTACGACTGTGGAACTCTCTTCCGTTTGTCTGTTTCCCACCTGACTACAAATTGGATGTCTTCAAGTCCAACATAAACAAATTCCTGATGAACTGCCCCCTTAAGTAAGACGCTTTATCAAATCTCCAATACTAATGATTATTACGATACTATCCCATTGATTATTGAACACACAATAACCCTTATCCCAAAGTGGCTTCCTTTAATTTTTCACTCTAAAACCTTTGTTAATTACGTCGCGAACTCGCAAGACAACAAGCACCTCCAACGACTAACCATCACAATGTGCCTACACACACACACACACACACACACACACACACACACACACACACACACACACACACACACACACACACACACACACACACACACACACACACACACATATATATATATATATAAATTACTTCTAAAGTTCTTACTCTTATTTTAAGAATATCATTGAATAGATAGATAGGTAGATAGATAGATCGATAATAACTAATTAACTTTTAACAATGTTAAATATCGAACTTTAGGAACGGAATGGGTCGAACAGAAGAAAAATTGTGATGGTTAGTCGTTGGAGGTGGTTGTTGTCTTGCGAGTTCGCGACGTAATTAACAAAGGTTTTAGAGTGAAAAATTAAAGGAACAAGGTTGCGGCTGAGTTAACCTTGCTCTTGGCAAGAGAAGAGAATCACAATAGCCTGAAAAGGTAACAGTGATTTTCTAAGTTGGAAATAAAGTCACTAAACTCCAAAAACTGATATTAAATTCTAATAGGATGATTGCAATTAAAATGTTCTTATAAATCTTGAAAAATCTGAATACCGAGCTTTATTTTTATTTAGAAATTGATTCTCGTGTACACACACACACACACACACACACACACACACACACACACACACACACACACACACACACACACACACACACACACGCGCACGCGCAATATATATATATATATATATATATATATATATATAATTCTACCAGCGGTATAAGCCTGATGAATTCTAACGAGAATGAAACGCGGAATGTGTAGCTTTATTACTACGTAAAATTTTTATAACTTTCTACCTAGCTGTACCTATGTAATGAGCGCTGTTGAAGTTAATGCTGAAAATTTACGCATAAAATTATAGTTTCGTATATTAATTTATGTGATTAAATGAAGTAACCACACACACACACACACACGCACACACACACACACGCACACACACATATATATTTATATATATAACGATTGATATAGACATATATCTACATCGATGTACACACACACACACACACACACACACACACACACACACACATATATATATATATATATATATATATATATAAATATATATATAATACCTGCCTCCTGATCGGGTCTAAACTGGTTCCCCCACCAGACTTGTTTGGTGAGGAGGGTGGCTAGTCTCCCTGAAGGATTAAAAACAAGACCTTCCGAAGGCGAATGAACCCTTTTTCGAGGTTAACGGCCAACTAGCACCATGTATGTTTGTGTGTATATATGTGTGTGTTGCGGTGGAGAGGGCTCCCGTAAGCTGTGGTGAAGGAAACCTTTCTAGGAGAAGCAAATCTCTGATTAAAAAAAAACATAAAGCGGGAGACCAGTACCCGCATTAAGCTGGTCTGCAGTTTAACTTGTTGCTGGCTATCTTGCTCTTGCGTGTTGCTGGATCTAAACATTTTGAACCGAGAGAGAGACGTAGCTGTCGTACAACGCTAAGACTCTAACAAAATTTATTATATATCATTAAAAAATACAGACAACAACCCTTGTAATGAAAAACAACATCTCGCGGGCAAATGACCTGTTGGAAAGGACCAATGTAGTTTACAAATTCAGCTGCCCAATAGGAGAGAGTATCTCCAATATTAGCAGCTACATTGGTTCAACAACTAACATATTGTCGCGAAGATTGACTCTCCACCTCTCCGACTCTAGCTCCATATCACAACATTTGAAGGGATATGGCTGCCATCATTCGGAATTTCGTAGAATTATAGTGGAAAATACAAGAGTATTGCAGAATGAGAGAAATGTAAATAGGCTAAGGGTACTCGAGGCGTTGTACATTAAAACAAAGAAGCCTCAGATAAATAATATTAATTATGAGTGCAGCTGAAACGTCTTGAAATGTTTGGGATAAATTTTGAATATATGTGTGTGTGTGTGTGTATGTGAGTGTGTGTGTGTGTGTATATAAATATATTTAATATATATAAAATAAAAAGTCCGCCCACCCAACTTGTAACAGGCTACCACGTGACTATGAAAAAATGTATATATATGCAATTTAAAAAAACAATTTCTACATTTTTTCTACAATATGCCTGAGAATGATAGAAGCACTTCTGCGAAAGCGCTCGCGATTATGGACCCAACTTATACAATTTCGACAAGAACACAAAAAGGACTATTCGGAGGTTGGAAAAGATAAAAAGGAAAATTGTAAAACAGAATAACTCCGTGCTATTCAATAATATTTGTCTAAATAAGAAGATGCTGTCTAAATATACATAATATATATATATATATATATCGCTCGGTTTATATAATGCGCACATTATTATTGGCAAGCATGAAATATATGCTTGTAGATAATAAATATTATATATATATATATTTACACACACACACACACACACACACACACACACACACACACACACACACACACACACATATATATATTCTTTGAAAATAGGTATTTTATATTAGGTCCAATTTTGATAAAGGAGTGCTCGGTATTATAAATAGAGTATCAATATAAGAAAAATGAAATGATTACAAGGAAAGGTTGAAGGGTAAGCGAGGCTTACTATCCGGTGGTATCCATTATGGTTAATCGTACCAGCGAATTCTACGGTATTACGGTACTGCTCCATGAGAGGGATATCTCACATCGTAATATAGTACTGAAAGAGTCTATGATGAACGTAAGTTTCGGTCTCACAACAGTAGCGTTTTGAACTAGTCTCAACAGAAAGTTGTGATAAGCAGTAATATATCTAGACGAATATATTTGGCAGCATACTTCGTTGTGAGTTGATTTATCGCCTTTAAAGGTTATTAGCGAGCATGGCCTCTCTCTCTCTTTCTCTCTCTCTATCTGTCTATATATATATATATATATATATATATATATATATATATATATATATATATATATACATATGTATATACATATATGATTTTCAGAATGTGAGAGATTATATATAATAGATTTCACAGCGAAATGTCGCAGCCCACAAGAGCAATGGCAGTCAACGAACCGGAAGTCCAAGACTCGAGTTTCGCCCTCATTTGGGCTCATCAGTTAGACACATCTGAACTCAGGATTCGAAACCCGAGCATCTTGCATGCTCAGTTGGCAGAGTGCTTACCTTGCATGCAAGAGGCTCGGGTTTCGAATCCTGAGTTCGAATGTGTCTAACTAATGAGCTCAAATGAGGGCGAAACTCGAGTCTTAGACTTCCGGTTCATTGACTATCATGGCTCTCGTGGGCTGCAACGCTATTTGGCCGTGGAATTTAATTTATATATATATATATATATATATATATATATATATATATATACGCATTAAATAGCCTGATAGAGTGTTTCATAGTAAAACTAATGATGCTTGAAATAACATTGTGAATGCCTTAAAGCAAATGTATTCAGTGACTGCAGGAAATTAATTGATTTGCTGACAAAATAATTTTACAATAAAATATTTTGTTACTTTTTATAGTTTTAACGGTTGTAAAACCACAGACACACACACACACAGACACACACCTATATATATATATATATTATATCTATATTATATATATATATATATATTATATAATATATATATATATTCACTTTCCAGACTATACCTCTATATATATGTTTTAGTAGGGAAAAGAACGTAGAGATTGACATAAACAACGATACAGTCACCTTGAATTGTTGCGTCGTTGGCGAATTTACTACATCTTTTGAAAGTCGTTTCCAAGGTCCATGAATCGATGTTTTTTGTGAGGATTCATAAAGAAAGTAATAAAACTCCCAGCCGGATGTTGACTTGTCGGCTATGACATACAAAATGTGTAAACGCGTCACTATGCATAGGCTCCACGCAACCAACCTGTTGTCGAAATTTATCTTGCTTCCAGATAAATTCGACGCTAAAGTAACTAAGCTGAAAAAAACCCATGAAACAAAAGAGGGGGAGGGGGTAAAAATTAAATCTAAAGGTCTTGATTTGAAATGAAGAAGAAACTTTATTTACAATAAGTTGCAAATTTTTCCCTTTGTGGGCATTAAACTTAAACGCCAAGGTAACATATGAAAAAAGTAACATGCAATTTCGTCCTCTTTTGAAATTCTGCTGACGAGGAGAGTGAACGTGTTGTTAATTGCCCGGCGCCGAAAATGGAATTTTGACGAGCCCTCCTTCAAGGAAGAAAACCCAGCAAGAAATTAATACCCGGTTACGTGACGAGACGTACTTCTGGAAACTATTTACGTGACTACGGTCCTGCACGTATTTTACAAGGAGTGGAATTTAAAGAAAATACCTTTTTATGTGACAAGGAATTATGGAATTTCCTATCCGGACAAGCGACGAGGTCTTGTTCCTGTAATACATGTGTGTCTACGGTTTGCATGCAGCATGGAGGGAAGGAAAATTCTAAAAGAACTTTAAACAAAAAAAAAGAAAAGAAAAAGGCACGTGCCTGACTGGCTTTCAATTGTGAGTACGCTCCTAAAATTAATTTCATATGCGAGTGTGATTAGGAGATACTACTATTTTATACATTATTGTTGTATTCGTTTATGGATACACACAACTTCTTTATAAGAACCAGCAGTGTTGTTATTTTTTCATTACATGCTACTTTTTTCATATGTTACCTTGGCGTTTAAGCTTAATGCCCGCAAAGGGAAAAATTTGCAACTTATTGTAAATAAAGTTTCTTCTTCATTTCAAATCAAGACCTTTAGATTTAATTTTTACCCCCTCCCCCTATTTTGTTTCATGCTTTTTTTTTCAGCTTAGTTACTTTAGCGTCGAATTTATCTAGAAGCAAGATAAATTCCGACACTGTCAATAAATAAATAAATTAATTAAAATTAAAATTAATTCGCCAATGGGAGCGGGGCGCGCAAAATAAGATTTAACAACCATTGTGTGTGTGGGAGCCGGCAAGAAGAAATATAAACCAGGATTCTTGTAAACGAGTAGAGAGAAAGAAACAAGACACCAAGGACACGAGACAGGTGCAGTCAAGCAAGAAGTTGCCTTTATTTCACATTAAAAGCTGAAAACACTCCTTTCTGTGACCGCTACTCGACCAACAAAAAGAAACAAGGAATAAGTACTCTTTATGAACAATCTTACTTTTTTCCTCCATGTATTCCAACATCTTTGTATTATTTTAAAAAGTTGTCGACACATAAAAAGGAACTTTTTTGAACACGCACATTCAATCTAGTCTTTTATTGTTAATGAAAGTTATTCGCACATTAAATTTTTATAGTTTATCTTGTGTTAAATGGATTTTCTATTTTATGCGTTTTTATGTTGTAATACACGAAACAATCTATATCTTCATCAACAAACAGCGACACAGTAAACTAAAATCTACTCAGCCTAAATTGATCCCAAACTGGGGTTGACACGCTGTACAATCCAACTACCTCACCCCCTTACCTAAAATAAAAGCTGTAGAAATCCTTCTTTTTCTTATTGTTTCTTGAATTCATTTTGCTTCAAGTATCGTGGAGAAATAAAAAGAATAAACGCGGCGCTGTGTTCCTGTATGCATGAAGACGCGAGGTATTCTAATGGAATTTAATGCGCGTAAAGTTAGCAGTAGTTCGAGCCGAAGAACGTAGTCTCGATCTTGAGACAAAAAAACTGATTTTTGGCAAATATGTTGCCACTAATTAAAAACGGTTCAGCAGAAAACGGCAAAAAACCAGAGAAAGACGTTTCCGAGTCGTAACATTTCCGATCTGTTTACTCTTAGTGGAAACTAATATTGACTTAAAATGCAATCGCCTCTCCCCATATATATATATATATATATATATATATATATATATATATATATATATATATATATATATATATATATATATATGAGATGAATATTAGGAATATGAAAATATATGATGCAAATAAAATTACATTTATTAATCCATAAAATTCAATCCAAGGAAATTATATTTGAGAAATATTCTTAATCCATGGATTTTCAAGGAAAAGCACTTTTCTTCAGATGAAAAGCATTAAGAAAAATATGTATCAATGATTGGAAATATAAAAATATAAATATATACATAGGAAACATGTGGAAAATAAAAATAATAACAAGGCATTTGCAACAAGCAATTAGTTCTCGAAACAAGTAAAATTCCAGGAAAAAACTTCGAGTATGAACAAAAGTTCTTCGTTGTCATTTTAAAAAAATTCCGTAAATGATGAGTAACTGATTATTGTGCGAGACAAAAAATGTCGACATGCACAGTGAAGTAAAAGTCCAAAAAGATCCAAATCATTAACAGTTTGAAAACGAAACTAGAATGATAAATATTGTAATAAAAAAAAAAATGGCGAGTAATTTCATGATTTAAAAAAAATAATTAGCAGATCTTGTCGGATCGTAAAATATGCTTAAATATATTTTAATTCATGCAGGTTTCTTATCTATTTGTAATTGTATGTACTTGTAACGGCCCTCGTATATATATATATATATATATATATATATATATATATATATATATATATATATATATAAAATGAGAATTACAATTGAATTTACCAAAATGATCCAAGATGGTAAAATTAAAGTAAATTATAAATATTAAAGAATTAATATTTATAAAATTATCTCAGCCAGATATAAAAGCTCGATAATACCAAATAGGAAATAGAGCTTATAATATGAGCAAACAGTTAATGAAATATGTTAAAAAACACTTTGAAATGAGTTAAAACATATTTAATCTGAAAAGGAAACACTAGATAAATGGATAGTCCTTAATCCGCGGAGTTTCGAAGAAATACTCTCCTTCTCATCAGAGGGTAGGAATTAGCAAAATGCAGGATAGGATTTTGCATGCAGAAGTATTTGATGAAACAACAAATAAGTCAAAGATCTTACTTGAAAACAAAATAAGTTAAGCAGAGGGAATATGGTAAATAAAAAGGTGATTATATATTAATGGATAGTCTGGTGGAAGATAAAAATCCAGTGACGGTAAAATCCAAATGTAAAACTTCAATATATATATATATATATATATATATATATATATATATATATATATATATATATATATATATATATATATTGGATGCCATCAGCTACATTCGCAATCAGAACATTCAACGCTCCAGCCTCGTCTCCCATCGATTTAGCTCTTGAGAGATAGGCAAAAAAGACTTAATATTAAACGAAAAAGAAGAAAAACCCAAGAAGGTTATTTTAATAAATACGCGATGCTGATTCTTCTATGGAATTTATATTACTGAAACTGTACTGTCATGCATATTTCTTTTTAAGCAAAAAAAAAAAAAAAATCTTTTTTTTGAAGAGTATACGCACGAAAATATTCGATATTAACATAATAATAATTGATTGTTTCTGCGTAACGAAACATCTGTAAAAACGTACTGAATTTTTGATATGCCGAAAAAACTGTTTGGTAAAAAAATAACTATTTGGAACTTGGAATGTAGCCAGATTGTTATTCTTTTATATATATTCTGCTGTTATATAGGGTGGCCCACATAAAAGTAACCCGAACTAACTAATCTTTCTCTTAACAATCAACTTACACCACAAGACAAAATGCAATTCTTTTTCCAACAAGATGGCGCTACATGCCATACGTCTTACGGATCACTGACAGGAGTTCATGACATGTTTACAAAAGAGAAAACAATAAGCAAAGGGTTATGGCCACCATGTTCCCCGAACTTGACATCATGTTATTTTTATTATTTTTTTTTTGGGGGGGGGACTTTAAAACAAAAAGTTTGTAATCCTCACAATCTAGACTAACTAAAGAAGAACATTACGAACGCTATCAGGAGACTCAAGAAGTTTAGTTTTTGAGTGAAAAAATAGGATGCTTTACTTGTAACGACCCTCGTGTGTGTATATATATATATATATATATATATATATATATATGTACGTACAAAGAGAGAGAGATAGAGAAAATATTATATATATATATATATATATATATATATATATATATATATAGAGAGAGAGAGAGAGAGAGAGACAGAGAAAATATTTTATATATATATACAGAGAGAGAGAATAGTTTATATATATATATATAAATATATATATATATATATATATATATATATACTTGAACTTCAACAGTACTCTAATAAGATAAAAAAGACGGCACCTCAAACATATATACATAAAAGGTGAAATCAAATCCGTACGATACCAATGAATACTGCAGGTATTCACTCAGCTATATGGAAAGGACTTGCGATCAACCTAAGCTTTTATATGACAATTTAGAAAAATACTGCTTCAGCCATTTCTAGAACTGACTCCGTATTACCTCCTCTTTTCTTCAAAATATATATGAAATAGAGTAACTTTGAGATCGTAAACTGCTTCAGCCATTTTCAGGGCAGACTCCATATCCCCCTCCCACTGATTAAAATATATATGGAACAAAGTCATTTTGCGATCGTAAACTGCTTCAGCCATTTCTAGGACTGACTCCATATCCCCATCTAACTATTAAAAATACATATGAAATAAAGTAATTTTGAGATTGTAAACTGCTTCAGCAATTTCTGGGACTGACTCTATATTCCCTACTCCCGCTGTTAAACATGTTTATGGAATAAAATAATTTTGAGATCGTAAACTGCTTCAGCAATTTCCGGGACTTACTCCGTATCCCTACCTCTCACTATTTAAAATATATATGAAATAAAGTAATTTTGAGATCGCAACTGCTTCAGCAATTTCCGTGACTAACTCCATATTCTCCACTTACACTGCTAAAAATATATATGAAGTAATGTCATTTTGAGACCATAAACTGCTTCTGCAATTTCCAAGACTGACACCATATAACCCACCCCTCTCTCTCTCTCTCTCTCTCTCTCTCTCTCTCTCTCTCTCTCTCTCTCTCTATATATATATATATATATATATATATATATATATATATATATATATGAAATAAAGTAATTTGGTGATTGTAAACTACTTCAGCAATTTCCGGGACTGACTCCATATTCCCCACTCCCACTGTTAAATATATATATATGAAATAAAGTACTTTTGGGATCGTAAACTGCTTCAGCAATTTCCGGGACTAACTCAAAATTCCTCCTTCCTCTTTTCTTCAAAATATATATGAAATAAAGTAATTCTGAGGCCGTAAACTGCTCCAACAATTTCCAAACTGACTCGATATTCCACCCTCTCTAAAAGATATATATGAACTAAATGTTTTAGTGTACATACGTTTCTGAACCGCAAACTTTATTATTTCTTTTCATCAGCAAAAATAATAAGAGAAGTCAGTATTTCAGTCAAATATCAGAATGCCTAATGATAAAGAGACGAGTACTAAGGCCTCGTTTTGAAGTACACGTATATGCCGAGTTTCTAAACTTTTTGAAGTACACGTATATGCCGAGTTTCTAAACTTTTTGAAGTACACGTATATGCCGAGTTTCTAAACTTTTTGAAGTACACGTATATGCCGAGTTTCTAAACTTTTCTTTTTGAAGTACACGTATATGCCGAGTTTCTAAACTTTTCTTTTTGAAGTACACGTATATGCCGAGTTTCGAAACTTTTTGAAGTACACGTATATGCCGAGTTTCTAAACTTTTTGAAGTACACGTATATGCCGAGTTTCTAAACTTTTCTTTTTGAAGTACACGTATATGCCGAGTTTCGAAACTTTTCTCAACATTAAATATTTAGAACTTCCATTTTATATTTTTCATCTATTTTTTTCATAAAAAGAAGATTCTTTAGGTGTATGACTATCAATATTGGGTAGAAAATTCATAGAAATTAATTGCAAAACTAAATTACAAAAAATTACATAAAATTCAAACTCACAATTCAGGTTGACAAGAAAGATCTTGCGGTTTTTCACTTTTTAATTATGACACTATTTTTTGGCCCAAACAAAAAAATATTGATCGAAATAAGTACCATGATAATCAACACACTTTTCCCAACGCAAAACAAGTGGATTTAAGTCAATAACGTAAAAATGTTGCCTTCTGGTAGCGATGAAGTCCCTGGAGGCGTTTTTGATATCGCTTGGATTTTTTAAGCATTTTTGCATGCATAAAGTTATCGATATGCTTGAAAAAGTGGTCGTCGGTAAATGAGAAGTTTGGAGAGTATGGCGGATGAGGCAGAGTTTCGTAGCCCAATTCGTTCAACTTCTGCAGGGTCAGTTTTGCAACATTCGGTCAAGCATTGTCGTGAAGAAAAATGAGTTTTTTTCGGTTGACTAATGCTGGGTGTTGTTGTCGAAGTTTCTGATGCAATTCATTCATTTGTTGGCAGTACTTCACCGCCGTAATTAAAAAAAAAAAAACTATAATGGATGAGACCGGTCGTAGACAAACAAACAGTCAGCATGACCTTCTTTTGGTGCAACTCTGGCTTCGGGAAGTTTCGTGGAGCTTCGACAACATCTAACTACTGAGCTGAGCGTCGCCGGATATCGTAAAGAATCCACTTTTCATCGCAAGTAACAACCCGGTCGAGAAACTGGTCGTGTTTGTTGCGTAAAAGAAAGGAAGATGACACTCCATAACGGCGTTTCTTTTTGTTAAATTCAGTTAATTCATGAGGACCCCATTTATCAAGTTTTTTCTTTTTGTTTTTCCAATCTCTCTAAAGTGGTTGGAAATCGCCGTGTACGTTATGTCTAATTCAGAAGCAAGTTCTCGAGCAGTTGTGCTTGAACTGACTTCGACTAAGGTGCCTAATTGATCGTTGTGAACATCCGATTGCCGACCAACACGTTCATCATCTGCAAGACTTTCGTCGCCACCACGAAATTTCTTAAACCATCATTGTGCTGTGCGTTCAGTAGTGGTTCCTGGATCAAAAGCTTCGTTGATATCGCGAGCTATTTCGGCAGCTTTTAGATCTGGCTTGAATTGAAATAAGAACATTGTGCGGTTTTGCCTTTTTTCATCTCATATTCAACGTTCTGAAAATAAGACATAATTGGTTTAAAGCGTTTGTAATTTAAACGATTAGATAGAGAGAAAAAACGCCCTTTAAAATGGTATCTAAAATAAAGGTATTATAACGAAAACTTATTTCAAAATACATGATTTAAAATCAAAATAAAAAATTCAGCAAGAACTAGCTTTTCGACCTAATAGATGTGAACTGAAGGTTAACGCTTCATCCACCTGACAATCACTGCCACGAAAATATTATCAATAATTTAATGAGAGTGATGTGGGGATTTTATTTTACTTCCCTGCATGAATCGAAAATCATTTTTATGGTTGACCTACAGCCTATCCTTTATTTTCGAAAACCTTTCGCATGTTGTACTTCTCCAAGTACATATTAACTGTTTCACATCTTAGGCTCTTCCTTTACTTATCACTACAGAACCACAAGAACGAACATTCTCCTATTATACAACATAATAATAATAATAATAATAATAATAATAATAATAATAATAATAATAATAATAATTTATCTGGGAAAACCTGTTGTCACTCAGCTTCCAGGGAGAGATCCTTTATGACGTGTGTGAAAGCATCATACAACATAATAATAATAATAATAATAATAATAATAATAATAATAATAATAATCATAATAATAATAATAATAACAATTTATCTGGGAAAACTTGTTGTCACTCAGCTTCCAGGGAGAGATCCTTTATGATGTGTGTGAAAGCTCCTTGTGAGCCAACAATAATAATAATATCTCATTGGCCGAACACGGATAAGTGTATATATTTTAGAATTGGGCCAGAAGTGTATTAGGTAATCCACGAGGCGCAACTTCGTATCGCACACACTACAGATGTCACCATTTGCTGCGGCAAACAGGTTGCTGGGACACCATGACGTAGAGTACCGCCTTGGTGACGCCTACTCGCAGGCGATTTATTCGAGGGTGCCTCTCCACCAGTGAATTCAACACGCCCCCAGATACCAACCTGGAAATTTGTACGATTCGGCGCGGGAAATACAGCACCTAACCTTCCCAAATAGACACCGATATGGTACTGGCAGGTCTCATCGTTACTTAACTTTGGCGATCTGGTGAGAACTGGTGCGCCAACGTGATTCTGTCGAATAATAATAATGATAATAATAATAATAATAATAATAATAATAATAATAATAATAATAATAATAATAATAATAATGATGATGATGATGATGATGATGATGATGATGATAATATTAATAATAATAATAATAATAATAATAATAATAATAAATAAATAAATAAATAAATAAAATAAAAATAATAATAATATCAATAATAATAATGAATAGCAGTTCAGCCCGGCTTTGCTCGGGCCCTAACTACTGTTCATAGCTTGCCCTATGTGTTAATACACTTTATATAAGATTTAAAATGTTTAGACCAAAAACTGTCTGAGTAACGTCGTAGAGACCGCAGAGGTAAATTTTTTATAACCTGGACCCCAATTTTCACTCCTTAACACTTATTATTTTGGTCTCAAATCAAAATACAAAGTTTTATCCATGTGCAAGTTACCTACATCTAAAATTTCAAGTGTTTAGACGCAAAATTGGCGAAGAAATTTGGTAGAATCTGCAAAGGTCAATTCTTTCAACTTTGACCTTTTGGAAGCCAAATTTTCGTCCTCAAACTGATTAAAATGTTTGCTGCATGTCTGAATACCCGTTATGTATAAATTTTAAATATTTAGACTCAAAATTGGTTGAGTAGTTTGCTAGACACCGCAAAGGTCAAATCTTTTGAACTTTGACACCTTGGCAGCTCACATTTTCGACCCAAACTGATTAAAGAACTTGCCCTATCACTGAATATCGTTTATGTAAAATTTCAAATGTTTAGTCCAGAAATTGGCTGAGTAATTTCGTAGAGACCGCAGAGGTCATTCTTTTAAAACTTTGCCCCCAATTTTAACCCCTTAACATTTATTTTTTTCGACTTAAATCAAATTTAGAAGTTTGAACCATGTCCAAGTAACCTACATTTAAAATTTCAAGTGTTTAGACCCAACATTGACGGAGGAGTTTGGTAGAGTTTTCAAAGGTCAAATCATTGAACTTTGACCACTTGAAAGCCAAATTTCTGGCCCAAATCTAAATACCCCTTATGACTAATCTCAAATATCGAGTCTGTAGACTAAAAATTGACAGTTATTTGTTAGTGAAATGTACACAGACAGACACAGAAAGGCATTTTCACTTTATAGATATAGAGATAGACTAGCATTTCAGCCCGGTGTTGCCCAGGTGTTTGGATCTATGTGTTGAGCAAAAAAAAAAAAAAAAAAAAAGTCGTGGTAGGAACGCAGGCTCGAACCCGTACCGCGAAGGAGAAAAAGAACAGAGAAAAAACCTGACGTGTTTGCTGTTACAACCACGGCCAAACCGGAAGAGACGAAGCTTTTAATTAAGGTTAGACAATCGAAAGGAGAGGATGATTTTTAAAAATATCGACGAAAAAAAGCGCCGCCCCCCTCCCCCCGTAGAAATGTGCCCAGTTTGAGGTGAAGATATTAATGTTTTAAGCCAATTTTTCGATATTTGTCGTTTGGAAGGTCCAACTTCAAACGAAACTGATCTTGTAAGAATCCGTCGCCTCTGGCGAAAGTTTTAGGCAGACATGCAAATATACATAAATACACACATTTATACATTGGAAACTAAAACTTTTCAACACAAACCGATTAAAAAGCTTGCCCTATCTCTGACTAATTTGGTAGAGACCACATAGGTCAATTTTTTTAAACTTTGACCCCTATTATGACCCTAAACATTTATTGTTTTGGGCTCAAATCAAGTTATTAAGTTAGATCCATGTCCAAGGAACCTATATCTAAAATTTCAAGTGTTTAGACCCAAAATTGGCGGAGGATTTTGGTAGAGTTCTCAAACGTCAAATCGTTGAACCCTTAATAGCCAAATTTCTGACCGAAAATCGATCACAAAGTTTTTCCCAAATCTCAGTACCCTGTATATCATATTTCGAGTCTGTAGACTAAAAATTGAGAGAGTTATTGCGTAGGGAAATCTACAAACACACAGACACGTTCACTTTTATAGATATGGTAGCCAGGCGTTGGCCGAGGATTTGCAGGTGTGTGTTGAGCAAAAAAAAAAAGTGGTAGTAGGAAGGCAGGCTATAAACTGTACCAGAAAGGAGGAAAAGAACCGGGAAAAACGTGACGTCTTTGCTGTTACGAACACCGCCAACTCGAAGTGGCGTAGATTTAAATTAAGGCTTGACAATCGAAAAGGGCTGATAACTTTCGAAAATCTCGGTGAAAAATGCGACTCTTCCCTGTAGAAAAGTGCCCAGTTAAGGGTGAAGAAATTAATGTTTTTAGCCAATTTTCTGTATTTGTCGTCTTAACGGTCAAGCTTCAAAACGATACTGATCTTGTGAAAATCCGTCGCCTCAGTGGAAAGTTTTAGTCAGACATGCAATGATACATACATACATTTATATATTGGTAGCTCAAATTCTCTACTCAAACCGATTAATAAGCTTGCCTTATCTCTGAATAGCCTTTATGTAAAATTTCAAATGTTTAGACAAGAAATTGTCTGAGTAATTTGGTAGAGATCACAGAGGTCAATTTTTTTTAAAAACTTTGACCCCTATTATGATCCCTTAACATTTACTCTTTTGGGCTTACGTTATTAAGTTAGATCCATGTCCAAGGAACCTCTATCTAAAATTTCAAGTGTTTAGACCCAAAATTGGCGAAGGAATTTGGTAAATTCTCAAAGGTAAAATTGTTGAACTTTTACCCTTTGGCAGCCAAATTTTTGGCCGAAAACGAATTACAAAGATTTCTCCAAATCTCAATATCCTGTATATTCAAGTTTGAGTCTGTAGACTGAAAATTGAGAGAGTTATTGCGTAGGGAAATGTACACAAACAGACGGACACTTTCACTTTTATATATACTAGCATTTCAGCGTTTTCCGGGTGTTTGGATGTGTATGTTGAGCAAAAAAAAAAAAAAAAATAATAATAAGTGGTAGTAGGAAGGCAGGCTCGAACCCGTACCGCGAAGGAGGAATGAACAGGAAAAAACCTGACGTCTTTGCTGTTACGACCACCGCCAAATAAGAAGCTACGTGGGATTAAATTAAGGCTAGACAATCTAAAAGAGAGGATGACTTTCAAAAATATCGGCGAAAAAAGCGAACCTACCTATTGAAAAGTTCCCAGTTGAAGGTGAAGATATTAATGTTTTTAACCAATTGTTCAATATTTGACGTCTGAAAGGTCGAACTTCAAAACGATAGTAATCTTGGTAAAATCCGTCGTCTCTGTCCAAAGTTTTAGGCAGACATGCAAACATACACACATACATTTCTATATTGGTAACTAAAAAGGTTCGACCCAAACAAATTAAAAAGCTTGCACTATCTCTGAATACCCTTTATGTAAAATTTCAAATGTTTAGACCAGAAATTCTCTGAGTAATTTGGTAGAGACACCGGAGGTCAAATTAAAAAATTTTTTGATCGCTATTATGACCTCTTAACATTTATTGTTTGGGGCTCAAATCAAGTTATTAAGTTAGATCCATGTCCAAGGAACCTATATCTAAAATTTCAAGTGTTTAGACCCAAAATTGTCGGAGGAGTTTGGTAGAGTTCTCAAAGGTAAAATCGTTGAACTTTGACCCCTTAACAGCAAAATTTCTGACCAAAAACCAACCACAAAGATTTTCCCAAATCTCAGTACCCTGTATATCAAATTTCGAAGTCTTTAGATTTAAAATTGAGAGAGTTATTGCGTAGGGAAATGTACACACTCACACAGACACACAGACATACAGACACGTTCACCTTTATAGATATACTAGCATTTCAGCCCGGCGTTGCCCGGGTGTTTTGATGTGTATGTTGAGCAAAAAAAAAAAGAAAAAAAAAGTGGTAGTAGGAAGGCAGACTCGAACCCGTACCGCAAAGGAGGAAAAGAACGGGGTAAAACCTAACGTTTATGCTGTTACGACCACCGCCAAACCGGAAGCGACATTTTTTAAAATTAAAGCTAGACAATCTAAAGGAGAGTATAACTTTCAAAAATATCGGCGAAAAAAGTGACCACCCCCTGTAGAAAAGTGCCTAGTTGAAGGGAAAGATATTAATGTTTTTAGACAATTTTTCGATATTTGTCGTTTGAAAGGTTTCAAAACAATACTGATCTTGGTAAAATCCGTCGCCTCTATTGAAAGTTTAAGGCAGACATGCAAAGAGACATGCACACATACATTTATATATTGGTAACTAAAATTTTTCGACCTAAACTGATAAAAAGCTTGCACTATCTCTGAATACCCTTTATGTAAAATTTCAAATATTTAGACCAGAAATTGTTTGAGTAATTTGGAAGAGACCCCAGAGGTCAATTTTTTAAAAGTTTGACCCCTGTTATGACCCCTTAAAATTTATTGTTTTGAGCTCAAATCAAGTTATTAAGTTAGATCCATGTCCAAGGAATCTATATCTAAAATTTCAAATGTTTAGACCCAAAAATTGTTGGAGGAGTTTGATAGAGTTCTCAAAGGTCAAATCGTTGAACTTTGACCCCTTAATCGCCAATTTTCTGGCAAAAAACCGATCACATCGATTTTCCCAAATCTCAGTACCCTGTATATCAAATTTCGAGTCTTTAGACTAAAAATTGAGAGAGTTATTGCGTAGGGAAATGTACACAGACACACAGACACACACACAGACACGTTCACTTTTATATATATATATATATATATATATATATATATATATAGATAGACTAATAGATTAAACAAAAATATATACGTATACAAAATATATATGGAAATAATTTTATGTTGACTGTAAGCTTTTTTCGCAAATATTATGCAAGTATAAAGCAAATAGAATATCTGCATGAATATAATTACACGTAATAGTTAACTAAAGATTATCATCCCATAAGAAAAACGACAAAACTAATAGGGAATTAATTAAAATGAATGTTTAAAAGAATATGCAAATTAGCTATATCTTTTGCTAGTGAATGCAATTCTACGACCCATATATAAGATCATTGTATTTTCTTTTTAAATAAATAGAAAAGAGGCTTTTTAATATGAATATCAATACACACAAAAGAGAAACGAATTTATAGGAGTATAGATAGAAGATAGATAGATAGAAGATTGATAGATAGAATATCATGGGTGCCGGTCGTTGCCCGGGTGTTTGGAAGTACATGCTGAGGAAAAAAACCTAAAACAAGAGAAACGGTCAAATTTTTTAAAAATTTGACACTTATTACGACCCCTTAACATTTATTGTGTTGCGCTCAAATCAAGTTATTAAGTTCGATCCATGTCAAAGGAACCTATATCTGAAATTGCAAGTGTTTAGACTAAAAAATTGTCGGAGGAGTTTGGTAGAGTTCTCAAAGGTCAAATCGTCGAACTTGGAACCCTTAACAGCCAAATTTCTGGCCGAAACCCGATCACGTAGATTTTTTTCAAATCTCAGTACCCTGTATATCAAATTTCGAGTCTGTAGACTTTAAATTGACAGAGTTATTGCGTAGAAAATGTACACACACAGACAGAGGGATACACAGACACATTCACTTTTATAGATATACTAGCAAGGTCACCCGGCGTTGATGGGGACCGTATAAGACAATGAGAAAGTTTTTGAACATGCATGTTATTCTTAGGAATTTCATTTGCCATCTTGAGCAAAGGAATATTTTACTTATCCTTGGACGGGTATTACACAACATATGTATGGAATAATTATACCTTCGTCGGACAGGAAATTTACAGCACGTATGTGGAAAAAATATCCTTACCTAGGGCGGGTTATGTTCAACACATATTAAAAATTATTTAAATAAGTTTACGTTGTGCTAAATTTTCGGTATATCACAGGAAAGCATGTGTTTGTTTTTACACCAGAGTGCTATAGTGGATAAGCACCGGATTTTTTATATGAATGTTATACTACTCGAATATATTAGATGATTTTCGATTTTGATAACTTATGAACGTAACAGATAAGCATTTTTTTTTTTTAATTTTTCATATGGGTACTTCACTTATTTTCTAGGTAGGATACTGTAGACGTACCATTTTTTCTAATTTAAAAATGAAAAAAAAATTCGGTACTTTTAAGTAATTTTCTGTTGTGCTGAATTTTCTGTGCATCTAGAATAAGAATTTATTTGTTATTTCATCTGAGTGCTATAGTGAAGAAGCACCTTGTTTCTCATTTCAAAGTCATGCTATTCGATTATATAACGGGATTTTCGGTTTTAATAACTTTTATGCACGTCACAGGTAGGATTTGATTTGTTTTTCATATGAGTACTATACTACACAAGCACCTTATTTCTTGGGTAGGATAATGTGCAAGTACCTTAATTATAATATATAGATGAAACTACTCGATGATTTTACATAATTTTCTGTTGTGCGAACTTTCCCGTATGTCATAGGTGAGCGTTTGTTTTTATAATAGAGTGCTATATTAAAGAAGCACCTTATTTCTTATATAAATGTAATACTACTCGAATATATTATATAATTTTCGGTTTGGAGTACTTTTATGTACGTCATAGGTAAGATTTTCTTTGTTTTCCATATGGGTACTATACTGTACAAGTACCTTATTTCTAATATAAAAGTGAAGAAAAACTCGATACGTTTATGTAAATTTCTGTTGTGTTACATTTTCTGTACGCCAAGGGTAAGAATTTGTTTTGTTATGCGGGTGCTACACTGAAGAAGCACCTTATTTCTCATATACTACTCGAATATTAAACGTGATTTTCGGGTTAATTACTTTGATGTATGTCACAGGTAAGATTTTCTTTGTTTTCTCATGAGTACTATACTATACAAGTACATTATTACTTGGATAGAATTTCTTGTACACACAAATAAATTAAAAACTAATCATTGTATGTGATTTTTGGAATATGACAATACAAATATACAAACATATATAATACATTAAATTTATAATTATCAGTTAATTAGTATAGGAGTGAATCCAATACATAAAAATATATAAGTACTAGCATTTCAGCCCGGCGTTGCCCGGGTGTTTGGATGTGTATGTTGAACAAAAAAAAAAAAGAAAAAAAAAAAAGAAAAATGTGGTATTAGGAAGGCAGGATCGAACTCGTACTCGAAAGACAGACACACAGACACGTTCACTTATATATATATATATATATATATATATATATATATATATATATATATATATATATATATATATATATATATATATATATATATATAGACTAGAAATTCCGTCGGCTTTGCTCGGGCCCTATATACTGTTCATAACTTAATGTGCATATGTATATATTAAAAAGTGTGAATATGTACGGCAATGCATTTCTATATAATAGGCCTCGTTAACTACCATAGAGAAATATTGGTAGAGACCTCAGGGGTCGATTTTTTTTTTAAACTTTGACTCCAATTTTGACCCCTTAACATTTATTATTTTGGGCTCAAATTATATTAAAATGTTGGTCCCATGCCAAGTAACCCACATCTAAAATTTCAAGTGTTTAGACCCAAAATTCGCGGAGGAATCTGGTAGAGTTTTTAAAGGCCAGCTCTGTAAACTTTGACCTTTTGCCAGCGAAATTTTCGCCCCAAAACTGATTAAAAAGCTTGCTGTATGTCTGAATACTCTTTATATAAACTTTAAAATGTTTAGACCCAAAATTGGCTGAATAGTTCGTTAGAGACCGCAAAGGTAACATCTTTTGGACTTCGACCGCTTGAAAGCCAACTTTTCAGCAAACAGAAGGTTTAAAAAGCTTGCCCTATGTCGGAATAAACTTTATGTAAAATTTCAAATGTTTAGACCAAAAATTGTCTGAGTAATTTGGTAGAGACCGCAGAGATCAATTTTTTAAAAACTTTGACCCAGTTATTTATTGTTCTGGGCTTATGTTGAATTATAAAGTTAGATCCATGTCCAAGGAATGCATATCTAAAATTTCAAGTGTTTGACCCCAAATTGGCGGAGGAGTTTGGTAGAGTTCTCAAAGGTCAAATTGTTGAACTTTGACCCCTTAACAGCAAAATTTCTGGCTAAAAACCGATTAAATTTTTTTTCCAAAATCTCAATATTCTGTATCTAAAATTTTGAGTTTGTAGACCGAAAATTAGCAGATTTATTTTATAGGTAAATGTACACAGACAGACAGGCAGACATAAAGACAGACATTTTCACTTTTATAGATATACTAGCATTTCAGCCCGGCGTTGCCCGGGTGCTTGGATGTGTATGTTGAGCAAAAAAAAAAAGTGGTAGTAGGAACGCAGGTTCGAACCCGTGCCGCGAAGGGGAAAAGAACAGGGAAAAACTTGACGTCTTTGCTGTTACCAGCTAAAAATCAATGGTAAGCGGCTGTTGCGATAACGCAAATTCATTTGCTAATGTTATCGAAGGAGGTGGAGAGTACTGGAAATCCTGTGAGACTTGTTGTCACTCAACTCCTACGGAACACCATAGGTTTTTTTTTCAAGGAGAGATCTTTGATGACCTGTGTGAAAGCTCTCTGTGAGCCAATAATAATAATAATAATAATAATAATAATAATAATAACAACCAGGAAACGCCACAGAGAAATTATTGATGATGGCCTGTGTGAAAACTTCTAGTGAGGACATATAAATGTCAAGGATGATTGAAATAAAGGACCAAGGAGGGCGAAAAGACCAAGGAGAGAAAGCACTAATCAGACATCCATTGGTACGAAGGAACATTGAAGAGGCTGATTGACGCACAAATTGTAGTGAAGATCAATAATCATTGCCAGTGAGAATCCAGTGGCAAACGGCTGTTACGATGATGCAAATTCATTTGCAAAGGTTGTCAAAAGAGATGGAGAGTACTGGAAATCTGGGGAGACTTGTTGCCACCCAGATTCAGGGAACTCCACCGGCTGTTGTCAGTGAGCAATCTCTGATGATGACCTGTGTGAAAACTCCTAGTAATTGAGATAATAATAATAATAATATAAAAAAGAAAAGAAGAAGGAGAAGAAGAAGAAGAAAAAGTAGAAGTAAAACAACAGCAACAACAACAATAACAACCACTGGAAGTACAACAATGCGGAATGAAGAAAAAAAAAAAAAAACAAGACAAAAAAAAAGAAACAAGCGATGAAGATTTGCGAATGTCCGTGTCGCTTACAGAAAGATCGCTTGAGTCCAATATTTCCCACTTACTTTTTTGAAAAATGCTAAAAGGCCAGACAATACAAAGCGAGTATTGGATTAAGTGCTTTCTTCCAGAGAATTCCGATATTGCAAAAACAATTCACATTAGTCAACAGCACTTAGCATTCGACGCAAATCTAACAAAAAAAAAAACGATGCTGATAATGATGATGATGACGTTGACGATGATGATGAAGATGCTGATGACGACATAACCACCACCACCACCACTGTACACAGTTGTTTTGATAGATGTCTCTCGGGCGTGAAACTGCGAGACAATATAGAAATTTAATCGTGTCCAATATATATATATATATATATATATATATATATATATATATATATATGTGTGTGTGTGTGTGTGTGTGTGTGTGTTCGCGCACGCGCGTGTTTTGAGGTACGGACTTTTATAAATATAATAAAAAAAAACGATGGGTGGAAAACTCTCTAGAGCTCTTTCACGTATTACCTCACCAGGAGAAATCGATAATGGAAAATAATATTGACGAAAATAAAGAGCATTGGGTGATGATAAAGTGCCACGACCGATTTTGAAAATGTTAACAATTTGTACATCGTATGTGGAAAACAGGAGAGCGGGTGGTCAAAGTTCTCTGAAGAGATTTAACAAGTACAAGTAAGATTTACGTACAGCAATGGAGACAAATGATTTCTGGAATCTGCTCTATACAAGACCCCAAACCACTCTCTTTTATAGTAACTGGCACAATATGGATTTTCAATCAAATGCTGGCCAATAGCAGAGCCCAAAGTTGCATACGAATAGAGACTCACAGGTGCCACCCTTCCCTGTCTTACATTGAGTGAAACGTGCTGATTTATACGAGACTGCAAATGCAAGGAAGTACGCCCCACATAACCAGCATCACACTGGCATTTAAATTGATAAACAATATTACTACAGTGGATGTAGGGCACACTATCCTTGGGAAATGAAGGAAAGGCAGGTCTTGTAGTATATACCAAATGCAAAGAAACAGAGTAAAAGCAATTAATAAGACTTCTAACACTTTGTTTATTGAATTTTGCAATATTATCCCCGATCCAAGGTAGTTTCAAATAAACGGAACATTTTCATGGCTCATATATTTTAGGAGATTTGAAATCTGCAACCGTTTTGTTAATACAGTTATTAATAAGATATTTTGGACAACCATTATTAATGAATATTTTCTTTAATCCCAACTGGTTCGGAGTCAAGTACGCTAGTACAAATAGAACTCTCATGGTTATGTTCTCTCAGCAGACTGAACTCTGACAGGATCAGGTAGAGAGAGAGAGAGAGAGAGAGAGAGAGAGAGAGAAATAGAGAGAGAGAGAAAAAAAGAGAGAGAGAGAAAAAGAGAGAGAGAGAGAGAGAGAGAGAGAGAGAGAGAGAGAGAGAGAGAGAGAGAGAGAGAGAGAGAGAGGATGGCAGCCAGAGTGAGGTTAGAGACAACGACTTGTTTAAAACTTCAATTTTCTGATTCAGGACGTCGGGCAACGCTGATTAGACCAGTTCGTATGAAATCGAATTAAATTAAACATGTAAATTGAAGATCACAGGATGTTTTATTTTTGAAAAATTGTTAATGTGTCTTAATTTCGGTTTTCGGTTTAATTGCAACGAAATAGCATATTTCTCTCATTATTTACTTTGTTTTTATTTTTGATAATAAACTAAAATTAAGTTGTTTTTTTTTCAAGCAAATATCATAAATTAGATTGTACAAATATAAATTGCTTTTGCGTAATTAAAGTCGCTTCGAACATATTTTTAATATCGTGTCTCGTCTTTTAAAAGGAGACGAACTTGTTCGAATCTGTAATTAAAGTTACTCTAAAATAAATTAAAGGACATGAGAATATATGAACGAAACAATAAATAGAGAGAGAGAGAGAGAGGGGGGGAGAGAAAGAAAGAGAGAAGAGGAGAGATATAGAAAAAAGATGAGAAAGAGAAAGGATGTGTCATAGATGGATATATATTTCATATATAATGAAAAAAATATTGATGCGTATGTACACATTATCGGTTGACTAGCACGCTACATTTTTGCATTATTAATTTCTTACCACAGTATTTAACCTACGAAAGAATAGGAACATAATCACCCCCACCCATATATATATATATATATATATATATATATATATATATCTGTAGAAATATATTTTCTTATAATATATACTTTTCCTTATTTAAGAAGCTCAATATAATTACAGAGCAATATAGTGAATAAATGGCAAAAAAAACTATATTCCAAAATTCATGATGTTGACCTTCTTCTTATTTATTCCTTTGATTCAGTTGACATTTACAATTCTTGACAGTATCTTTTTCGTAGCGCAAAATCAATCACTTAATTATTATATCAATTAGTGAATCTATTATGCCCTTAACTCATCAGAATAAATAGCAACAATCACTCCAAACAAAGGAACGTTGCCACTTTGATGTAGGGGGGGGGGGCTACTATCAGGGACATAAGCTACAGGGGTACTATGTAGGGAGTTGGGCAGCAAGATGTCGGTTCACGTTACACTTGAACTTCTGCATGTCAGTACAGTTGGGGAAGCAGGGACCCTGAAGGGAATTCCAAAGTCTAGCGGTTCTGGGGAAGAAACTACTGGAGTAGAAGGCTCTCTTACATCTAGGGATCTCTACTGTGAAGGGGTGGGATTTAGCTGCTCGTTGGGTTTGTCGGGGGTATTTACGTCGAGAAGGTACAAGTGCTTGCAGTTCGTCAGAGCATTCACCTTTAAAGTACTTGTAGAACAGGCAGAGGGATGCAACATTTCGTCGATGGGACAGAGGCTGAAGCTTAGATGACAGTTCAGGACCTATCAGATTGGCGACTCTCTTTTGAACCTTGTCTAGGAGTGAGAGACTAGCAGCAGATGCACCAGCCCAAATATGACATTAATACTCCATACATGGGCGAATGATGGCCTTATAGAGGCACAGGATACTTTCGGGCGTTAGTAGCTTTCTAGCACGGTAGAGAGAACCTACCTTCTTCGCAGCGGTCCTGGCAATACTCTCAATGTAATTGTTCCAACTCATGTTTCCTGTGAACGTTAGGTTGAGGAATTTAAAAACTGTATTTTCAGATAAAGAGTCATTGGTCATTGCTATTGGTGGTAGAGAAGGTTTTTTATGATTATTGAAGGAAAGAAGTTTAGTCTTGGCAGCATTGAATGTGACCATCCATTTTTATCCCCATTCCACTACAGATCGGATGTCATCCTCTAGTGTTTCTGCCATTTCTTTAGATATGAGTTCATTTGTTTTCCCGCTGTGTCTGTTATAGAGTGTGGTGTCATCAGCATATATAACCATCTCACAGACAATTTTGTCAGGGAGCTCATTTATGAATATTAGGAATAATAGAGGTCCAAGGATAGACCCTTGGGGCACTCTCGAATTTATATCATATTGTTTAGATGTACGACCGTCGAGGACAACCTGGATTTTTCTCTTTTATAAGAAGAGTTTAATTATGTTAAGTATTCGTCCAGTGATACAGTATGATCTAATTCATGCCATACCCTGTCTAAAGCCTTTACCGCTCTACCCTGCCCCGCTTTGTCCAGTGAATGCTATATACAGTAAATTTCTGTAAATTTGTGAAGCTTTAGTTTGAAATAGAATTTTCGTTGGTCTGTCAGGTCGAACTTTTAAATTGCATTTTCCAATTTGTCAGGCTTTTGTTTGAAATAGCATTTTCGTTGGTTTGCCATGTCGAATTTTTAAATCGCATTTTCCAATTTCGTCAAGCCTTAGTTGAAATATTATTTCCGTTGCTCTGTCATGTAAAACTTTTAAATTACATTTTCCTAATCTGTCACGTTAAAGCTTAAATAACATTTTCAGTAGTCTGTCGTATTGAAGTTTGAAATTTCATTTTTTCTATCTGACATGATTAAGTTTGAACTAACATTTCCAATGGTCTGTCATGCTGAAATTTGAGATTACATTTTACTAATCTTTCACGCGTTAGTTTAAAAGAACATTTTCGTTGGTCTGTCATACCGAAGTCTGAAATTGCATTTTTTTTTTCAATTCTGTAATACTCAATTTTTAAACAGCGTTTACGCTTAAATTTGTGATAACATTTCCATTGATAAACCGACCGAGTGGAGGCAAGTGAACACTTTCTGTTCTTCTGTTTGTTGTTCATAAAACTGGTCGCTCGGATTTACTTGGGGATATTTATTATTAACGAGATTGGAAACGGTGTTCACTTTATGCTTTGGAATGTGTGTGCGTGTGCGCGATACGGACGGCGTTTTATCGATTAGGCTCCGGCAAGCAAGCATCGAAGTCATTCGAATTCAATCATGCAGCGACATTCTTTAAAATGGCTATTTCGCGCTGTTTTCAGTTATTATCCCTTAGGGTATACGTAAATCTCCTAGAAAATTGGCCATGGGAAGCTGTTTTCTTTTTTTTTTAGCGTAATATGTGGAGGCGGCTCGGGTTCAGAAAAGAACGACTTAATTTTATTGAGAATAAAAGAGCTTGAATGAAACGGAATAAGGCAATGACAAAACGGGTTCGATTTCAATTCAAAACGAGATGAGTATCCACACTCGCCTTACAATTAGCACTGCCATGCTATTTGCAGGCTATTTCTTTGTAAAGAGATAACCCAAGGTAGAATCTATCATCTCAAAAATACAAAGTATATATATATATATATATATATATATATATATATATATATATATATATATATATATATATTTATATATATATGTATATATATATATATACATATATATATATATATATATATATATATATATATATATATATAATAATAAATTCCACAGCCAAACACCGTCGCAGCCCACAAGAGCCATGACAGTCAAAGAACCGGGAGTCCAAGACTCGAGTTTCGCCCTCATTTGGGCTCATCAGTTAGACACATCCGAACTCAGGATTCGAAACCTATATATATATATATATATATATATATATATATATATATATATATATATATATATATATATATATATATATAAAAGATAAATAAATAAAGATAAAAAAGTAAAAAATAAAGGTAAAAAAAATATTACCATTAGCTGTGATAAAAGAAATGCCAATGTTGAAGGTAATAGCAATGAAAATGAAGATAATGGTAACGGTTATGGTCGCAATCACGGGGATAATAACGAGGATTATAATAATAATAATTTAGAATTCAATAAAGCTTCCCCCAACATTCTATAATTCCCCTTAATCTTTTTCGTCCCTAATTAACCCTACGCTGGACGCCGCATCTTCCCCATGCTACGTAGCACCTTCTCTACTCTTCTGATGAGAAACATTAGGCTTCGAAATACCCTGGCATACAGAGTCCCTTCTATCCCCCAAATTTTGCCTGTATTCCATTATTCAATAAAGGATCCATTCTATATCTACCAATATATAGTTTTGTTACTTCATTTCATAATCTTGTCGTCTTATTATATATATATATATATATATATATATATATATATATATATATGTGTGTCAGTGGATATTTATATTGTAAAAATAAACACACACACACACACACACCCACACACACACACACACACACACACACACACACACACACACATATATATATATATATATATATATATATATATATATATATATATATACTAGCTAGACGCCCGACATTGCCCGGTCGCACCATGCACTTAAACATATTTTAATTTATGCAGATTGTGTATGCATTATTATGGAATCAATTCTCTATTGATTATTATATATTACGAGGAATAATCTTCCCGGTGGACTAATTCGCAAAAAAAAAAAATAAATAAAATAAATAAAAATAAATAAATAAATATAAATTTAAAAAAGAAAAAAGTGATGATAATGTCGTTCGGTCATCAAATTCCGTCTGTGTTTGTTTACAATATCATGTCAGCTGATAGTTGGGCTTGACGATAAATGCCATAAAAAACTCACTTCTGATTAATGTTTAGTTTTAAAATATGCAAACGAAATGATTTGCGGCGATTTTGAATGGTACCTCTTCTTTTATTTTAAACTAAACTCATTGACAAGAAAAAAATTGAAATAAAATGGTCAAGTACACTCGGGCTTAAAGAGGGGAGCAATCAATCTGTAATCCAAGCTATTTCTTCAGATGACAAGAAATCTATTTTTTTAAGTAGAAATGATTTCCTGAAATGTTATGATTTTCTTTGGCCGGTGTAACGTAAACTATACCCCTATAAAAATTCTTTTTTGTCTATGAGAAAGACTATTTTTAGGATCGGATTTTTTTCGATTTTTAATACTTATCAGATGAATTTCTGTAAAAAAAACATATTTCGAAGAACATTGCAAGGCATATAAAAAACTGTTGTGGGGTTATTGCAAAAGATGGGCCCAGCTGTTTTGGAACCTATGAGGAAAGAATTCTCTCTCACACACACAAAGTGACTTTTCTATAATAATAATAATAATAATAATAATAATAATAATAATAATAATAATAATAATAATAATAATAATAATAATAATATTAATAATAATGATAATAATAATAATATCAATAATAATAATAATAGTGATGATAATAATAATAATGATAATAATAATAACAATAATAATAATGATAATAATAATAATAATAATAATAACAATAATAATAATGATAATAATAATAATAATAACAATAATAATAATGATAATAATAATAAAAATACTACTACTACTACTACTACTACTACTACTACTACTACTACTACTAATAATAATAATAATAATAATAATTCGTATTTCGTTTATGAACGTCTCTCTGGAAAGGGATGGGATTCATTTCCAGAGGATTTCCCTTAATCCCGGCTTCAAACCAGGAGCTTCAAAGATCAATGGTTTTCCTAAGGATGTTGGTGGTACCTATAATTGCAGAGGTTTGAAGGCCGCCTAAAACATTGAGGATTTGTAATTTTTTCCAATTGTCCTTCCAGACGACTTGATACTACTCCTAGTGTACCAACTACGACCGGGATTATTTGTGTTTTAACCCCGTGTATACGTCTTATCTCCAAGGCCAATGGAGCATAATTGCTCCACTTCTCATTCTCTTTCTCTCTCACATTCCTGTCCCTGGGTACTGAGAAGTCTACAACCTGCCAGTTTTTTGAGACCTTGTCAATGAGGACCAAATCCGGACGATTATGTTCCAATCGCTTCGTCGTTATGACAGTTTTGTCCCACCATACCTCTACCTTGCCATCCTCACTTGTTCTCACTTCATCAGGCACCTCCTCAAACCATTTTCCAGCACTCTTCACCTCAACCCTCTTACCTCCCAATATATCCGGAGTCCCATGCGATGGTGTCTTTTGCGGTACTCTCTCTGGGCTAGTTCACTACACCCTGCTGCAAGGTGCGCAGTTGACTCTGAGGTCTTACGAAATATCCGGCATTCTGCAGCAACTTCTTCTCCTAGAACCACTTTTTTTAACAATCGTGTTCCTAATGCCTGCTCTTGTGTTGCACAAGCAAAAGCTTCAGTACTCTTAGCCAGATACCCAGCTCTAAGCCATTGCCATGATCTTTCATCAGCCACTTCTGTTATATCCTGGAAGAACCTTCCATGCATTTTCTTCCTAGCTAGTTCCTCTGCCTTTTCTCTATCCATACGTTTCACATAATCAGCCTTGGTCTCATATACCTCCACTTCATTGGCCACAACCTTAAGCATCCATTCCTCACTTCTAACCACATGATCCTTCAACGACATCTCCTCGGTTCTGACACAATCTTTTACACTTTTCAATCCTCTCCCACCATCTTTCCTCTTTTGATACAGTCTTGCTACGCTACTCGAATGTGAAATATACCAAACATTGCTAAAACTTTTCTTGTTTTGATATTCATGTCATGCAAATCCTTGTCAGACCATTCTAAAATTCCCATACTGTATCTCAAAACACTGATTGCCCATGCATTTACTGCTTTCATTAGGTTTCCTCCATACAGTTTCGATCTTGCAATTAGTTTCACTCTTCTAAGATACTCCTTCCTGACCTTTTCCTTCATTTCTCTGTTCATGATGCCTAAACCCTCCAGCACTCCTATATCTTCTATTTATTTCATGATTTCTCTATTTGGCAGCACTATTCCATTCGAATGAACCTTCACTCCTCTTTTCATCACCAGCACCGCACATTTACTAATGCCAAACTCCATCCCAATGTCTTCCGAGTATGTCCCCACAAGTTCTACCAGTCTCTCGATTTCCTTTTCATTTCTACCGAATATTTTCAAATAATCCATAAACAGTAGATGGTTGAGGCGTCTGTCAACAGATCCAAAGTTATACCCCAGTTTTTCTCTCTTCAAGAGGATGCTCAGTGGCATCATTATCATTACAAAAAGAAGTGGCGATAACGAATCTCCTTGAAATATCCCACGTTTAATGCCAACCTGCCCCATCTTCTCTGTGTTTGCCGTCAGCACCGTTTTCCATTGAGCCATACTTGTCTC
>NC_136514.1:31774114-31804114 GCF_053919585.1 Euprymna scolopes | reverse complement strand
ACTGAAAGTGCTCAACGATAAGAAACACATTTCTTAAAGGGGCTGTTATAATTATTTTTTTACTATAATAATTATTAAATACCTACAGACACTAGTGTTTCATCCTTTCGGGAATCTTCAGTGCAGGGTGTCACGATTAATACCAGTCGAACGATTCGAACCCCGCATCACGAGACATCTCTGGCTCGATTTAGCGAAGACCTAATCCATCCGGCTACCATTAACCGCGTGAAATAACGTCGAATTTAACATTTAATTTTAAATGTTCATTTACGTCAGTCATATATGTGTGTGTGTGTGTGTGCGTGTGTGTGTGTCACAAAACTTTTGAGTGCGAAAATATCTTTACTGAATAACAAAGTTTATTTTATTTCAAAAACAGCAGTTGTATTTTTCTGCAAATTTTACGAACATTATTTCGATTTTTCTATATAACGAACACGATTTACGTAGTCGTGCATGCTATCCAAGCTAGAACAACGCTACACGTGTTATATTTTCTAGCTATGTACATTGCTCTGTTTTTGTCAGTTTTTCTTTTCAGTGTTATCTTTTATATATCCTCTCGTTTGCCATAGAATTTTATATATTTTTTATAATTGTCTTTTGTTGTTGTTGTTGTTGCTGTTGCTCTCACCCTTTTTTTGTGCACTCGTTAACGTCATATGTTTGTTTCGTTTGTGTGAGAACTCAGTTGCTACCTACTCCATTCCTTGTTGACTTACAATGTCGGACGAAAATTTACCCATGGAATTCGACACCGTGTCTCGATCTTCCAGTAGAACTACCGGGAGTCGTTCGTCTCGAAACTCAAAATCCTCGCATGGTTCCCACACCTCAAATTCGTGGAAGTTGCTTCTCTCAAGGTGAAGCTGCAGTACATAGATAAAGAAGCCCAGCAACAGGAAGAATTAGATAGAGTCAGGACAGAAATGAAGCTGCGCATGGGTCAAGCTAAACTGAATGTTCTGGCAATGGCACAAGATTCTGCGGACGAGAAAAGTCAACTAGTTTCTGACGTTGACACCAAGCATAAATCGATACCTCCGTTCAGTGTCGAAAGACACAGGATACCTCCTATAGGGGCATTTGCGCGTGTAATTATGTGGCAAGAGTTGCGCAATCTCCAACTACACCTCTTATGAATCGGCACTGTTTGGGTCCAGTGGCAAAGAGAAGTCCGGGACGACTGGAAACAATGCCGAGATAAGGGAGGAGCAGATACAGCACCTGGAAGTCTCAAATGGTCACCCATCTGTTACTAAGGTGCAGAAAATTTTCAACTCTCAGGTAGACAACAATAGGCCTTTATTAGAAAACACTGCTGAACAATCTCTGACTGGGTCAGATGTCTTGTTCGAAGACTCAACATTAACAAAAGAAGTATAAGCGAGTCAATCTCATTTTAACTCTTATACACCTCAATTCGTGCTTCAACAACCAACATATTACCCACCAGCAACAACCTAAGATAATCAATTATCAGCCCCCCGCCCCCTAGTCAGTCATAGCATCTCACGTGAATTTAACTCACAGCGAACTAAACGGATGAGCGAGGACACTTCAGGAGACGCGATAAAGGAAGTTGATCAAGTCCTTGGCTGAACAAGTTAGTCTCAGTCCATTACATCCACCTGAGCTAGTGTGTTTTATGGCGATCCAATGAGGTACCCGAGTTGCAAACTGCGTTCCAGACTGATCGAACACCGAAGAATTCCAGCCGGAGAAAGCCTGCACAACCTAAAGAAATGGTGGCCAGATCAAAGATACAGTGGAAAGTTAGTTCTTAGTTCCACTCGAAGACGCCTTTAAGGAAGCTAAAGACTTACTGGACGAACGATACGGAAACCGGTTTGTCATAGGCGGTGCCTTCAAAGATAAACTGGAAAATTGACAACGTATCAACCCCAGAGATGGAACAGCTCTGCAGAGGTCTGATGACTTCTTGTAACAGTGCAACATAGCTATGAAGAGCATAGGTAGTCTTCGAGTTCTAAATGATGAACGCAAAAAACAAAAAAACAAAAAAAAAACGGAAGATGCTCCGTAAATTACCTGATTGGCTCATAACAAGGTGGGCAGGTTTTGTAGCACAATTGAGAGAAGACAAGGATGAATTTCCTTCCTTCAAGGAGTTTATGGATTTTATCGGAAAGAATGCCCAAATAGCAACAGATCCCACAACCTCATAATCCATAAAGAGTGACAATTTGACGAAGGATAAGCTCATTCTGAATGTTAAATCTGCATAATATAGTAGTAAGACCCTTTGCTACAATCAAATAGTACCCCAAAAGGAATCCAGCTAACAGAAATGGAAACTGTATACTTTGCCAAGATAATCATGACTTGGATATCTGTGCCGACTCCAAAGCAAAACCTCTATTAGAAAGGAAACAGTTTACCAGAGAGAAAGGATTGTGCTTTGCATGCCTACACCTTGGATATGTTTCTCGTAAATGTAGGCAAAGAAAAAGGTGCGATATCTATTCTAGGTTACACCTTAAATCTTTACATGGTGACACAAGATCTCAGGAAACAGAAAAGGGCGTGATGATAGGTGCCCCAACGACTGTGGACAGCACTTCTGGAACAACACTTTTAACTATACCGAGTCATCCAGAAAAACCTTCATGATCCTCCCAGTATATGTGTCCCATGAAGAGAACCCAAATTCAAAACGACTTGTATATGGAAACTTGGATTCTCAATCTAATACAATCTTTATTTTACAAAACACTTGAAAATCATAAGGACTGATGGGTACGCCTGTGAAGCGTAGGTTGTCTACCATGCATGCCTATAGCATCGACAGGGACTGATTGTTCGTGGTCTTAACAGTCAACAGAAAATTAAGCTACCCAACACCTTTACTAGAGACATTATGCCAGCGAACCGAGCATGCTCCTTACCCCAGAAGTGTCAGAATCCTGGTCACATCTAGAAGCCATCGCAAATTATATTTTGCCCTTAGAGGACTGCGTGGTTGGTCTACTGATTGGGTACAACTTTACCAAAGCGTAAATACCCAGATACATTATTGTCCTCACTGCTAACGGTTCACACGGTCAACGGACTGACCTTGGATGGGTATTGCCGACACTGCTTGTGAAGATGCGGATGATGACAATATTGGAATTAGCCATCGAATTGTGGTTAAGGATGAAACCATAGATATCTCACTATCTAGAAATTTAAGACTAGCATCCACTTTATTCTCATTAAAGAACAGGATAAAGAGGATAATCGATCCAAATAGCCTGAGCAAGGTGTTTCAATTAGACTTCAGTGAACATCAGGCTGACGCAAAATATTTATCTCTGGAAGAAAAAAAAAATTCCTTTCCATTTTGAAGAAAAATACCACGATCAAGGAAGGACGCTACGAAATGCATTTGCCATTTCGGAATGATATGCCTAGTTTGCCAAACAACCGAGAGACGGCACTGCGACGTTTACAACACCTGAAAGGACGTTTCCGCCAGGATCCATTTTACCACGACCAATGCACTGAATTTATCAGGGATCTAATTGCTAAGAGACATGCAAAAAGGCTGATTACAGATTGCACGAGTTTATGGCACCTGCCCCATCATGGCGTTTATCATCCGAGAAAACCAGCGAAGTTGTATGTCATGTTTTGATGGTAGCACACGATACATGTCTCAATCTTTAAATGAACTCCTACTACAGGGGGCCCTGTCGACGGGGCATTAGAATACGTCGACTACCCCCCTGCAGAGGGTAAAAGTCCCTCAATGGGGGTCCTGGATATGACCTTAAACTATATCCAGTGGTGAGGCCCTCAGATTGTGGGCTTTGGGGAGTGTGAAGCCACCGTTTAATTACCATTGCTCCCAGGTCCATTCTGACCCGGAGTGGTAGTACCTGTTAGGGTCCCAACTATGAGTTAAATAGAAACCGACGTGAAAACAAAAAATATATTCTATTAAAAAATTTTTTCTTCCAAATCTTTGGATTCGGCATTAAATAACCCGAAAAGGGTTGATATGCCGTAAAACAAAAACAACCAACCGGTTGCTTTCGTGTGTGATATCGAGCAGATGTTTTTGAAATTTCGAGTTGAAGTTTTGTGACATGATGCGGACCGAGCGATGCCGAATGACCTTGCTAGTCGACACGAATTCAGAGAAATTCGCACGGCTGAATTCTAATGATGATGATGATGATGGTTTGATGTTGTTTAAACAGAAATGTCTATGGGATTTTGTCAGAGAGAGAGAAAAAAAACAAACAAATAATTGTTCTTATCTTATTGTTGGAAATCCGTTAACAACGAAAAGGTTGTTTTTGGCCCTCTGTTGAGCGATATGAAGAAATCCAGATTCTTGAGCTGACAGCTTGGAGTGGGAATCGGGGGTGATCGGTCGCCGCCAGGCATTGTCGACCTGGGAGTGACTAATAGCTCCTAATAAGGAACACCTCAGTGCAATGAGGGTTAAAAATGGGGATAGATAAAGCCGTAAGGAGGAGTAGAAATCAGGGAAACAGAGAGAGGGAGAGGAAAGGAAAGAAAGAAATAATAACTCCAAAAAGGTGGACGGAGGAATTACTGATTTGATAAAAACAAAAGACTTGGCTAATTGGGATCTGTTTTCGCTGATCCCTTCCCGTGGACGGACGGTAGATGAAGAACGGAGAACTTGGTAAAAGAAAAAAAAAAACTGCCAGCCCCCTAAGTTGCATGACTAGGCAGTGTGTAACTATTATATAGTAAAGTCAAAGACAATAATCAATTCTGTGTTAACCAATTAAGTTTTGACTTTCTTTTCTTTGATTGGAACGCCGTTGTGAATGCAATATATTTCTCCGATAGCCCAGATGACGGTTGGAAGCAGAACCGGAAGGAGACCGACGACGATCCGAAGACGAATTCGACCACTACACGAAACCACGGGTGGCGCCACAGGTATCGGCTACAGGTGCATTTCAATCACGAGTCTATGCCCCTGAGCTGAGCTGCACGGAAGCGTTACAGTTTGGTGCCGGTGATCCAGGAGATCTCGTTTCGTTAATAGACGTGCGAACGAATTTCCATGGGCACACAAATTTTTTTTTTCTCTCTCGAAAACACAAAATCTCCCTGTGAGAGAAGGGAAGGAAAATTGAAAAAAAAAAAAAAAAAAAAAGAAAAGAAAACGGACGGAAGAAAAGTACACCGTTCCTATATTTTTTTAAAGAGATTCTGAGAGCATAGCCAGACCACGGACTGTAGTCAATCGACTATAAGGTCTAGGCCAGCTCGCGTAAACAGCCACCTAGCGGCAGAAGACAGCAGAAGGAGCAGACAGTAAGAGACAGGGTAAGTCACCTTTTGGTCCCCTTTTTATTCTTTGCTCAGTTTTTGGTGCTCGGTCTGTGTTTAGAATTTTGAATTTCAACTTTGCACGGAGTTGCTGGGTGGCAGAAAGAGCGTGAGTGGGAAAGGCGATGGTCTCTCGGGGAGAAAGCGAAGCAAACCAGTCAGTGGGGGAGGGATCAGTAGAGACCGTAGAGCTACAGATGACCATCGAACGACCACTGTGGGGGATAAGTATACCCTCGTATGGAGGAGATGCGAAGGGAGTAGGGGAATGGATAGCGACAGTAGAGAAAAAGAGACTAGTATATGGTCTTACAGATAGGGAGATGGTTTTGTTGGCCTGCGATGGGGCGACGGGGGCGGCCTCGAAGTTTATATGCAGGTGCATAGAAGATAACCCAGGCATAGCATGGACCGATTTTCGTGAACGGTTAAAAAGAAAGTTTGCCGGCGAAAAGACGATGGTCCAAGCAGTAAGAGAACTATCCCGAATAAAGATGGCCACCAGGGAGGATGTAGATGGGTTAGTCAACCGCATGCATGAACTGGCAATCCTCGCATATCCGGTTGCGGAGCACCGGAACATGGCTACCACGCAAGCAATGTTAATCGACGCATTGCGAGATGAGACGGCCAAAATGGAGGTGCTGAAGAGTTGCCCAGACACTCTAGAAGAGGCAAGCAGGGTGGCGAAAAACCATGCTTGGTTGCAAGCACGGATAATGGAAGGAAGGCCCCGAGGTGGAAGTGAAGAGGTGGAAGGCAGAGAGTGTCCAGAGACCAGGTCAAGGGCCAGAGTCATGGGGTATTGGGGAATGAAAACAGAACCCAGAGAAGGGACAGGGGACCCCCGATATAGGTCCTATGATCGCACCCAAGGCAGGAACAGAGCTATATGCTTGACCTGTAAGGGTGAGGGACATCGGTCAAGTGTGTGCCCCACTGTCTACGAGAAGACACCTCGACAGAAGGGGAGAGTCAGATTGGGCATCGTAAAGACCGAACTGAACGCGTGTCAGAGAAAAGGCAAAAATGACCGCTTCTCCTACAGCCACCAGTCCCACAGGTGCTGGCGGTGTGGAGACCTGAGACATATTAGGAGGGACTGTCCTGACCAGAGGAAAAGCCACTCGAGGGCGAAAGATCCTCTGGAGAGAAGGAATCAGAACCAAACCCCACCCTCTCGGCGAACCTGTAGAGAAAGAGAGGTAGGGCAGACAGGTAGGGTTGGAAAGAAACCACTGTCACAAGTTGCGAGGCTCACGGGAGAGGGGTACCAGGAGAGAACCCTGAAACAGGAGAAGAGGAGAGCCCAGGTGTTCCCTCCGCCCACCAAAAAGGAGAACTCACCTGTAATGTGACGATAGGAGCCACGCAGGTGAAGGCTCTGGTTGACACCGGAGCGCTAATATCCTTAATAGACGTGGACGTCTGTCGGACGGTAGCAGAGAGGAGAAGGCTGTATCCGTCGGATGTGGAGCTCAGTCAGGCCGACGGTAGCTGGATGTCGGTGGCAGGGAAGGTATGGTTACCCGTACGAGTGGCCGGAAAGAAAGAGAATTTCCCCCTGTATGTGGTATCCGGGCTATGCAACGAAATGATTCTGGGAGAGGATTGGCTCCGAGCGAGGGGAGCCACTCTGAGTTTTAATCCAGACATGCTAACGGTGAGAGGGGTGGAGATACCACTAGGTGACACGAGGTCTGTCCCTCTTCCTGTGGGAGCTGACAACAACAGGAAGCTTCCCCCAAGAACAGTCGGGTCCTGTATGGGCAAGGTGGATAGCACCAAGGAACAGGGAGGAAAATTGTCCCAATCCAACCGGGTAGCGAGGTATAAGGTAAATAAGGAGGGAGTAACTCTTACAGATCCAGTGGTCCAAGAATCAGGGACGGTCCCTAAGGCGACGGCCAATAGGACGAATAGGACCAGGAAGGTCAAGAAGAAAAAAAGGCAGCGTTTACTAGACAGTTAAGACAGGGTGACCAAGTTTGGATGAAGGAGACGGGTAAAAAGATAAGGAATCCCGGGGGTAGTCAAACGCGAGACGAGGACAGTGTTCCGGACGACTATAGGGACGACACCGAGCGACGGTTTAAGACAAGAGAGACGACCTCTATAGAGCCTTGAAATATAGAGACGGACGGAAAGTTGGAACAGGAAATTGCAGGGTTCCACTCCACCAGCTATAGGAGGCCACGAAGTCAGCTGAGGAGTCGAGCGAATGGGATGAAGAGTGTCCAATACTTATCTTCTGGCTCCAGCAAATGGGAAGAAGTGAACCGAGGCTGGCGTTGATGGGAGCAAGGTACTCCCTGTCCCAGGAGTAGTGTGACGTCCTTCCACCAAGGACCAGTGGGGATTAGTAGGACAGAGACGGGAGCTTGGAGCGACATCTCCTGGTTGAAATGTGGTGCAATTGTTTTATCTGTGGATGCATGGAGGGCCCCCATGTGTTCGTACTGTTGGCAGATTGTGTCGCGGACTGACCTTGGAGGTAGCTAAGGACAAAAACGGAAAGCTCCAGGGGGGGGGGGTGCCTTGAATAGCAGAAAAGAGCAATAAGTAATTTTGAAGTATCTCGCAGTGATTAAATTGGCAAACGGAGAGAGTAATTTAGCATGAGAAAGTCGCGTATTGAGCGAGAGTGTCTTGGAGGAATTTAACCTGTCGAAAAAAAAAGGCTTGGCCTGAGATTTTCCCAGTTGAAAGAAAACTGTAATAATTATAGGCTGTATTTTTATGTAGCGATGTTGAACGCTGTTGTGAGAATTAAACTGTGCAGAGTTGTGTTTTGTGTATGCAGCGAGAAAAAAGTGGAGATATAAATTTCCGAGAGTTGAATTGATTTTTGAAAAAAAAAATATTTTTGTACCTTAGTCTGGAAGGATTTCGGTTACTAAACTGAACAAATTTTAGGGTAGTTCAGTTGAGGATAATTAGAAGCATTAATTTCGGCGATTGAACTGACTTTTGGGAGAATTTGAATTTTGCCTCAGTCAGGAAGGATTTCTTAAATTCCGAAATAAGGGCCAAAGAGGCCGCAAGACTGAATGAAAATAATTGGAAATAATTATTAGCATCACTGAGTGAAGTGTGGTACACTCAATTGTGTGTAAAAGGTGATGTATTATTTTTAGATGGATTTTTCCATTGCGAGTAAATCAGGTGCGTGATGTTCGCACCTGGAGAGATTAATTGAAAGAAAAGGATAGAGTTTCTCGTGCGATAGCGAGGCGTTAACTGCCAAGTTGGTCCGGTGACATGTGGTTGGACCGAGCAGGCGAGGAGATAACTAAGGATGAGAAATCTCCTCAGCGGAGAAATTAGAAACGATAGAGAACGATCCGAAAGTGCTGGCACCGTTGGCGAAAATAGTGAGTCTGCGCCAAATGTCACCAGGGTGGAGGTGACCGCGTTCAGGGCCAGTTGAGAGAATTATTTTTCCAGGTGCAGATATTTAGAGGAGAAGTGACCAATATAATTGACGTCATAATGACAGGACTGCAAGAACTGGACTATCTGGTGTAAACATATTTTAAATTGTTGGCTGTGGCCGGCGGGGCAGTCGCTGATATTAATCTCGGAACATGTATGTGCGCAGTTAGATGTGTTGTCATCGGGAAACCTGTCATCCCAGCATAGTGGCCCCGGGAAGGTTGTGAGACGTATTATTGAAAATACAGGTTGATTTAAGGTTGCCTGTGGACCTCGTTACACAGGTACTGCAGTGCTATGTTGCACTGGGGGTGCGTCACGCTGTCGGAAGGGCAGACGCCCAGAGAACTATGTCCTGTAGGTGAACAGAACCCAAGAGGGGGTGAGGATATGGTTAACATAGTGGCCTGGGATAAAACATAGGAAAAGGTGGGGTAAAACTAAGACACGGACAATACGAGCACCTGAGTGAAAGGGGGATGCCAATGAGTGCACCATGTCTAGATCAAGACAGAGTACAAGAGCTACAGCCTCCGATAGAGGAGACCGAGGCCCAGGTGGGAACGCCACCTGAAAAAGAGATATCCGAGATTGTAGCCGAAACAATGGCACCTGCTGTAAGGTTGGACATTGTCAGAAAATAAAAAAAGAAGAAAAAAAGGACGTAACAGAGAGACGAGGAGAATGACGCGTAAATGTAAGAGGTGGGAGGAACCTCATTTTTGTAGGAACTGAAAGAAATTTTCATTGCATGATTAGTCCCTAAATCGAATAATCATTTCTCCCGTCACCTGATCTAAAATACACATACATGCACATACACAACACAGAAAAGGGGAGGGGACGAAAAAAAAAAAGAGAAGGAGAACAGTTGTTGATGTTTGGTTGACATATATATGAAGACTCTTGGACTTTCGAGTGAACAATTGTCCTTTTTTTATTCTCATTCGATTCTTTTTTTTTGTTTTAGAGTATGGGGGCTGGCTGGCAGATTGTGATTTTTGGTTTTTTATTACTGTTTTTCTCTCTCTCTCGCTATATCACACCAGAGACAACTGATCTGAGAACTTGAATATTCCTGATATGGACTGTCCGAGCACGGGGTTGGGACTCGAGTGTCATTTACAAAGTAAAAGACAAAACAGGTAGGGGGCGAGATGTGACATGATGCGGACCGAGCGATGCCGAGTGACCTTGCTAGTCGACACAAATTCAGAGAAATTCGCACGGCTGAATTCTAATGATGATGATGATGATAGTTTGATGTTGTTTAAACAGAAATGTCTATGGGATTTTGTCAGAGAGAGAGAAAAAAAACAAACAAATAATTGTTCTTATCTTATTGTTGGAAATCCGTTAACAACGAAAAGGTTGTTTTGGGCCCTCTGTTGAGCGATATGAAGAAATCCAGATTCTTGAGCTGACAGCTTGGAGTGGGAATCGGAGGTGAGGGTTTGCCGCAAGGCATTGTCGACCTGGGAGTGACTAATAGCTCCTAATAAGGAACACCTCAGTGCAATGAGGGTTAAAAATGGGGATAGATAAAGCCGTAAGGAGGAGTAGAAATCAGGGAAACAGAGAGAGGGAGAGGAAAGGAAAGAAAGAAATAATAACTCCAAAAAGGTGGACGGAGGAATTACTGATTTGATAAAAACAAAAGACTTGGCTAATTGGTGTCTGTTTTCGCTGATCCCTTCCCGTGGACGGACGGTAGATGAAGAACGGAGAACTTGGTAAAAGAAAAAAAAAACTGCCAGCCCCCTAAGTTGCATGACTAGGCAGTGTGTAACTATTATATTGTAAAGTCAAAGACAATAATCAATTCTGTGTTAACCAATTAAGTTTTGACTTTCTTTTCTTTGATTGGAACGCCGTTGTGAATGCAATATATTTCTCCGATAGCCCAGATGACGGCTGGAAGCTGATTTGAAGCAGAACCGGAAGGAGACCGACGACGACCCGAAGACGAATTCGACCACTAGACGAAACCACGGATGGCGCCACAGGTATCGGCTACAGGTGCATTTCAATCACAAGCCTATGCACCTGAGCTGAGCTGCACGGAGGCGTTACACTTGTCAGCAAGATTAATTCAGATTACTTCTGTGATGGGAAGATAACAATGCGGGTAGCGAACCATGCACATACTGCATGACAAGACATCTGTTTGGTCTCCAGACTGCGCAAATTTTGTACTTAGAAAGACTGCAACGAAAGGAAAATCTGATTTTGAGATGGATGTCGCAAATTTTATGAAAAGGAACTTTTATGTCGACGATGGATTGAAGTCTCTCCTTTTACCAAAAGAGGCTGTAAGTCCCATAAATAGAAACATTGCTCTCTTTAAAGAAAATGGTCTGGTTTTACTCTAGTTTCTGTCGAATTCTAAGGAAGTGTTACAGCAAATACTAACGGAAGCTCGAGTCAAGGAATTAATGAATATTGATATTCACGAGTTTAGGCTTTCTATCGAAAGAACTCTTGATATTCAGTGGTGGATTGAGTCAGACATCTTTCAGTTCAAGATTGTGCTAAATGACAAGCCCCTCACCAGACGAGGCGTTTTATCCACCCGTGGTTCCGTGTGTGACCCTTTAGGAGTTGTTGCACCATCTCTCTCTCCCCCCCTCTCTCTCTCTATTTTTTCTCTCTCTCTATTTTCTCTCTCTCTCTCTCTCTCTCTCTCTCTCTCTATATATATATATATATATATATATATATACTATATATATATATATATATATATATATATAATATAAATTACTAACTAGCTCTACCTACGTATTGAGCACTTTTGAAGTAAATACTTAAAGTTTACGCATAAATCTATACTTTCGTATATTAAATTTGTGTGTGTAAATGAAGTACTTATATATATATATATATATATATATATATATATATATATATATATCAAGAGAAAATGTGTGTGTGTGGGTGTATTTATATGTCCCCAAAATCTTTCGACAGACGCGAGGAACACTGACAAAAATTATATATTATGGGGTTTATCTATTTTATTTTTACTTTCAGCATATTGTGTTTTGGTTTTGATAGCCCCAAATTCGAAGCTATCTCTTTACAACCCTTCCTTTTCATAACTTATCATACTTTCATAAATCAGAGTCCATTTTCTGTAGGCTGTTTTTGAACCCAGTCAACTAGTATATGCTAGTATATAATATATATATATATATATATATATATATATATATATATATATATATATATATATATATACGAATGGGCGTGACTCAGAGACTAAGTAACGAGGGTGTTTTGTTTTCGATTCTATCCGATGGCAACTAGGTTATATATATATATATATATATATATATATATATATATATATATATATATATATATATATATATATATAATTTAAAAGAGATTAGAACAATAGTCTAAAGAGCTGAGTGTATTTCAATGTAACAGTGAAATTACTAGTTTAATTAAAATACAGGAAAGAGAAATTGTTCGTTGTAATTTAGATATATAATAAGCTCGATAGGTGAATATCCTAGAGCTAATTCAATATTAAGTAATGTGATTGATAATTTAAAATTTAAAAATCAAATTATAATTAAATTAAAAATCCGTTTCATAAGAAGGAACAACAACAAAATCAATTATCTATACGATCGTTTCGGAAAACAGTGCTTTTTATTTGCTGACGAGGAGGCCTTGCTTACTAAAAAACTATATGTAATAATTATTGTCCGTAACTTGATGTCTACCACAATAAAAAGCACTGTTTTCCGAAACGATCGTACAGATAATTGATTTTGTTGTTGTTCCTTCTTATGAAACGGATTTTTAATTTAATTATAATTTGATTTTTAAATTTTAAATTATTAATATATATATATATATATATATATATATATCTCACTCCTATATATTAGGTTCAATATAATAATCCAAAGAGAATCGTATCTATAATAATAAATACGTGATCTGCATGAATTAAAATATCATATTTAAACGTATTCAACAACGTGCAACGCCTTGGCGGTTTTCTAGTATATATAAAAATTATGATAAATACAAGAATGAGCGTAGCGAGTATATTTTGACCACACACACACACACACACACACACACACACACACACACACACACACACATATATATATATATATATATATATATATATATATATATATATATATATATATATATATGTGTGTTTGTGTGTGTGTGTGTGTGTGTGTGTAAACCATAGTTTCGGATTTCCCATCGGTGTAAAATAAACATTTATTGAATTTGCATCTAGTCTCACGAAAAAACCAAAATCCAAAAACAAAACAAATTAAAAAGCAAACGCACAAGCAAAATAAATAAATAAATAAATAAATAAATAAATAAAAAATAAATAAATAAATAAAATAAAATAAAACAACACACAAGTAAAAAAAAAAAAAAAAATTAAATAAATAAAAATTGAAATAAAAGAAAAGCGATTCCCTGATCGTCTCGGATGTTTACCGATTCCACGACGGAACATATTGCATAATTGGTATATAAGTTCCGTGTACACGCAGACTTCCCCCCTCACTCTCTCACACACACGCACGCACGCACTCACTCACTCACTCACTCACGCACGCACACACGCACACATACATACGCAGAGCAAATAGGGGAAAACATGAAAGAAAGAACGAAATAGACGCACAAACGAGGAGACATGAACAAATCCAATTATTGTCTCGTGCACATGACAGAAACAAGGCAATTAAGACAACCACGTATTCTTTTAAAATGTCCCCTTTCTTCAAACTTTTCAAATCAAGTGCTTCTTCTATTCTATAGATTTTCGGAAAACGATTATATCGTTTAAGAAGCAGAGATTTCCAAAGTAAAAGAATGCTCTCGTCTGCTTTTCGTCGTGAGAGTTTAAAGAGCTTATGCTCCTTATACGTTGTTCACCGGTAAGGGTGCGGACGAACTTTCCGTCTTTTAGCTGACGAGATTTCGATGAGAGAAGACGTATACAAATTGCTGTTCCCAAAATAAGTAGGAGGCGGGCAATATTATTGTACCTATTTACTATGCCTCCCCACGGGACAGAGTTAGACACCAGGGTCGTTTTTTAACGTGGAGAAAAGGTACAAAAATAAAAAAAATTGTCTCAGTCGTGAAGGACTGATCCTCCACCGAAAGAGAACAAGAAATGGAAGTGCAGCATCTGAAGGACAGATACTACACTTTGATCATTATATTTAATTTATTTCGTTTAAAGAAAAAATTACAATAAAAAAAATTCCAATATAAAATTAAAAAATTAAAAAAAGTAAATTCTCTAAAAGACAAAACAAATTTAGGCACAAGGCCCTATAAGATCTGGGGAGGGGAGTGTTGCAGGGTCTTTGTAACTAAAGTAAAAATGGAGTCTTTGGCGACTTTACTCTTGACTGGCAACATTTACCACAATACCTCATTCACTCTGTGGAATCTAAAGCTAACTAATGAAAACCCCAGCGTTTTTGTAAAAACGATATATATACAATTTCTGTATTTGTATGTGTGCGCATTTTTTTTTTTTTATTAAATTAAAATGTGTGTGTGTGCGTGTGTGTGTGTGTGTGTGTGTGAAAAAAGTTTAATTCATTAGAAAAAATAAAAAAGTTCTTGAATTTGGAAGAAAAACAGTTCGTTCTTGACCAAAAGGCCAAGAGGCGTGCAATATTATTGTAGCAAGACGAGATAGCCGTCTATTTATCTGTCTGTCTTTTCTCTGTCTCCCTCGAAATCGTTCATCTGCTATTTTTTGTATGACTGTCTCTGTTCTGTATAAATAAAACAGTAATTGCATGTATGCGTGTGTAAATATTTAACCGATAAACTCTTAAACTATTTGTCACATAACACTGAAATTAACAGGAAATAGTAATCATACGCCAAGGATGGTTTATAACGAGTCAAATCTTTGTTTGGATGAATAAATAACATGTACAGAAATATGTCGTTAAGTTGAAATGCAAAATGTTCATTTCAAATTGACGACATATTTCTACTAGTTTTACGCATGCGAAAATTCAATCATAGCTAAAGTGATTTCATTTAAAACCTTTTTTTTATCGATCTATCTCTCGGATTAGCTGAAACGCGAGGGAACGCGACTGAAACAATAAATGTTCTGGTTTCGATGCTAGCTAAAGGAACCCAAGTCCTTTTTTTAACTTTTAAAATCAGTAATATATATATATATATATATATATATATATATATATATATATATATATATATATATATATATATATTCATCATTACTAAAACAGTAAACAACAACAACCTGTTCAACATAGAAACACACTTCTGCAGGGCGGCTTACCACCTAAAATGGATGAAATGGATAACCAACAACAACACAGCAACACAGCGCACCACCGATGACTTCCCCTTATATCAGCTAGACCACCCATTACATCCTCCACCAAAAGACCAGGAACTAGACACTAAGCTTGCAAGATTAAAACGAAAGATATTCGACATCATAAAACGAACAAAGAAGCATTATACAAAACATCTCGTATAAACAACGCTGCTCACTTAAGAGCCTCAAGTGCAAAGACTTTGTTTACCTTCCGATAAGGGTAAGGAATTCTGCGTCATAGCTCGAGACATATACGACCACCTTGCATTCACACACCTAAGCAACGACACCTTATACACCCCAGCTACTTACATTACATCCACGCAAATCGAAAACAACATCAACACCGCATGGGCCGACATATGTAGAATTAGAAAACTCCACAAACAAAATACAAACAGAACTTCACTACTAAAAGCAGCAGACTTCCCACTTTTTACCATCCCATCAAAACACACAAAAAAATCAGCAACCCCACAAATTAGACCAATAGTTGCAAACATTGAAGGCCCCTTATATAAGATCTCTTGGCTACTCTCTCAACTACTGAAACCATTACTCTCCTCCTTCCCCAGACACGTCAGCAGTTCCGATGAAGTACTCCGCCGTCTAAACACCCTCCAACCACAACAACTAAAACGAGGTAAATACGCCTTCAGCCTCGATGTAGTTGCCCTATACACCACAGTACCTGCACACCCATCAGTATATCTAATCACCGACCACATCTCCTCCTGCAACTTACACTGTTTCGGCCTCACTCCCTTAGACATCAACAAACTCCTACTTATAATTGTAGACAACACATACTTCACCTACCAACGCCAAACATACAGACAAATTACACAACTGCCGATGGGTTTCAGCCTCTCAGGAATACTGGCCATCTCATACATGGACAGACTCGAACGCCGAGACCTACACATGTGCAACTCGGTCATATTCCTCTCGAGATATGTCGATGATGTCCTGATCCTAACATCATCACGCACCGATGCTGAGAACATCTACGCTATTTTCTCCGATTCCGACCCACACATAGAGTTCATCGAACACCCCAGCGATGACGGATCCCTATCACTCCTAGACTTCAACCTAAAAATATCAGAGAAGGGGCCGTCATTACTAAATTCTACCGAAAACCAGCCAGCCGAAGTATATTTATACACTACAAGTCTGCCCTCCCTACTAAGGCCATCATCGGATATGCTAGGAATGAGATAACCCGCATCCAAAGCAAATGCAGGAAGCCAAAAGACAGGACAGAATGCACAAAACGGTTCCACCAGGTCCTAGAGACAAACTGATACCCCAGCACTGTCATTAAACACCTTTGGAACACAAGAAAACGTGTAAGAGGCTTCCCCACCAATACTTGCTTCCTTAAAATGCCCCATCTCAGTAACAGGATCACAACGGCTATCCGCAGGGCTATCAGAAGAGAAAGTCTCAATATGCAACTAGCCCACTCTGGGTCATCCCTTAGACAGAAACTCTCTAAACGCAGGCACAGCGAGGACCCACAACCATGCACATTAACAAATTTCCCCGTATATCCCGCAACAATCTGCCATCGTACACACGTAGTATACAGACTAGAATGCCTGCGGAAAATTCTACGTGGGCAGCACCACGAGACCTCTACACATAAGAGTCAATGAACACACACAAACACAAGCATTATCATCCCGCAAACACCTCAACATCTGCAGAAACACTAATACATCTATTAAAGTCGATATTTTAACCACAGAACGCAATATTGGGAATCTTCACATAAAAGAATCATTACTAATATCCAAATTACGGCCAGAACTCAACAACAGACTGGAGCTCGGATCTTCATTCATACCTTTACATACGGCTCCCATCTAAGACTTACCATTACAACCATAACCCATTAGAACAGATACACCATTGCACACAGCTAACAGCCCGACTCACATTCCAGATAGGACATTACTACAAGCCCCTCCCATATAAATTATTAAAATAAAATTAAAAAAAAAAAATAAATAAAATAAACAATAATATATTAAAAAAAATTAATAACTAAAACAGCAGTATATATTTAAAACAAAAAAAAACTTAAAATTAAAATATAGCTAGCTGAAGTAACACAAACCAATTAAATAAATTAAAAAAAATTTACTATCACTTATAATCTCATAGAAATAAATAAATTAACAACTCCCAAGGAATGTCATCCCAATTCCCCCCTCCCATCTATCTTCCTACTCCTGGCAACACTAATCTAAACACCCAGCTGCCGACCGGGAGCGCACCACCCCGCACCCCACCTCCCCTCCTCTCTCACATCCCACCCTTACACTATCTTTCAATAGTTGACTGGACACAGCCCACTAGCGACTTACGTGACCCAGATAAACATAGACACCGCACACACCAGCAGAAAAAATAAATAATAGTAATAATAATAATAAAGACAACAAAATAGAGAACATACAAAATTAAAAAAAGCTCACGCTAAAGCAACAAGTTATAACCCCCCCAAAAGACAAATAAATAGAAATAAATAAAATTATAAACATGTTAATTGCCTAATAATACCATACATAAATCCCCTACTCACATTTGCTCTGAGGCCCCACATAGCTACCCAACTTTCGCTCAATCATATAGCACGCTTTGAATCGACCTGTTACGCCAACCATTTGAAAAGGGAAATTTTCCGAAATTAATAATGGAATATGTCGCAGACATAACAAGTAAGACATTTTACCAATACAACTGAATAAATATATGTATATATAAAATATATGTATTGATTTGTAAATCGCCACTTGTTCTCGTCTTCTCTTACCAACAACAACTATAATTCATTCCTCGCATTGTGACAGCCTTCTAAATCTCTACTACATATATATATCGATACCAATGCGTATTTTTTAATCGCTATATATATTGTGTATATTTAGGCAGCATTTTCTCATTTAGACAAATATTATTGAATAGCACGGAATTATTCTGTTTTACAATTTTCCTTCTTATCTTCTCCAATCTCCGAATAGTCCTTTTTGTGTTCTTCTCGAAATTGTATATGTTGGATCCATAATCGCGAGCGCTTTCGACAGAAGTACTTTTATCATCCTCATATTGTAGAAATAAATGTAGAGATTGTTTTTTAATTTACTTATATATACATTTTTTCCTAGTCACGTGGTAATTTGTTACAAGTTAGGTGGGCGGACTCTGCAATACTCTTGTATTTTCAACCATAATTCTTCGAAATTCCGAATGTTGGCAGCCATGTCCCTTCAAATGTTATGATATGGGGCTAGAGTCAGAGAGGTGGAGAGTCAATCGCGACAATGTATTAGTTGTTTTCGAGAAGAACACAAAAAGGACTCTTCGGAGATTGGAGAAGATAAAAAGGAAAATTGTAAAACAGAATAATACCGTGCTATTCAATAATATTTGTCTATATATATATATATATATATATATATATATATATATATATATATATACTAGCAGGGACACCCGACGTTGCCTGGGATTGAATGATGGTCAACGAATATTTCACACACTTTTTTATTGTCATCGAAATCCATGAATTCTCCTGGGAGGAAACTTCACATGCTTCTATGCAGTAACTTAGTTTAAAATATATGTTATTCTACATTGCATTCTAGAGAACCTACTGTTTCTTTTTATAAAATTATTTTATATAAACTTCTTTCAAGTTAATGAAAAAAAAAACATTAAGAAATTAACGTGCGGGGTTGGAACCTGGCAAGTGCTATTCTTAGCTCCAATCTAAGCCCTCCCCCCACTTGCCAAATTTCTACAAGAACACTCAACTAACTACATCCACTATCAACAATTTTCCACACTACCTATCTGTGCCTAATTCTAAACGGAGATTCTATGAGCAAAGTTTCTTTTCTAAAACTGCCCGCATGTCGAACACTGTCACACTGGCTTGCTTCCTGGCCGATTACAATATGGTAACTTTCAAGTCCAATGTAAACAAGTTCTTGTTGAGTCGCCCCCTTAAATAATCCAAATTCTATCCAATCATAAAAAAAAAAACTAAACTATCAACTTACTTTCATTAACCCTTATCCTCGAGTGGCCTTCGGGCCTTGATAATAATAAAAAACAATCTTTAATTAGCATCGGCACCAGAATATTTATTTATCCGCAAATAAGTTCCTTAATTCATGACGATATATATAGTTGAATAGTCTTTTATACACTTGTCACTAAGTGGAAATATAACACGGAGCGCTAAGTATACGTCCGGCTCGCGTTAAAAAACATGTCCCAACAAACGCATATTTATCCACACAAACATCTTTCTGTTTTGAAACTGTTCGACTGAATTCCAATCCATGCTCCCTCCTTCGTCATTCCTTCACAACAAAACACTCGTCTAGCCAAAACCACTATCAATAAATGCCCCCACTCTCTTTCGTTACCTAAACCTAAACCCGGATTCCATGGACAAAGTTTCTTTCCCAGAATTGCATGTCTGCGGAACTCTGTTCTGCTGTTCTGCTTTCCAGCTGACTACAATATCATTATCTTCAAGTCCAACGTAAACGTCCTCGTAAATAATCTAATTATACCAAACTAGCCGGGGTGGGGCGCCCGGCTTTGTCCCGTCGTAAAATACGCTTAAAAATGATATTTAAAATTTGTCCAGAGTTCGTATATATTATTATGGACTCGTAATTTCAAAAGTAAAAAAAAAAAAAAAAAGTATTTGGATATCATCAGCTAGAATCGAAACAGAAAGCAAAACTGTAGCATTCAAAGCTGGTGACGTTACCACTGTACCAACGTACCACGTATATGATCTGATTAAAAATAAACTTAGATGAATGTACAACATGTATAACAATTTCTTCAATTTTGACCCCTTAAAATGTATTTAACCGGTTATGGCCCATAAAAGAACGGTCCATAAAAAAGCCAATAATTCCAGCCCCCAAACGCCGTTCTACGACTTTTAGTTTCGGAAGAGATAGAGTTTGAAAATATTGAGACAGACAGACGGACAGACAGAGTGAGTTTCATAAATTAAATTACTTCTACAAACGATTATTACGCAACTGCCCCAATGACTACAATACACACATTAACCCTTATACTCGAGTGGCCTCCGGGCCTTGATATATGGTAACCCCTTTGTAAAAGAAAAAGTGACGCGCACTTAATGATGTAGCCTATCTGAGGCCTGTCAACGAAAATGTACCTCAACACAAAATCTTAAAACTGTTTATTTTCATTGAAATATTTATTATTTACATTTTCTGATAAATATTATAAATATTAAATTAAATGTCTATTTACAGGAATAATTAATATTGAAAGTAATGTTGTTTTTTTGCATATAATAAATTAAAATAAATGTAAAAAAATAATGAATGTTTACTTAACATAGTTAAACATGTGAATTTGCCACATACAGTAAATTAAAAAAAACAAACAAAAACAAAAACAACAAAAAAAAACGTAAAAAACTAACAGAAATAAACATGTCTAAAAATAATCAATTAATAAACACTGATCCAGTAGATGACATTGTCAAAAGGCTACACAGTTCAAAGCAGGAAGTCGTTGTCTGGGTAAATATACGCTTGTACCAGATCTTCATCTTAATCATACATCGTCACATACTATAGAGTCGTTAAATTGAATTATATTCAAGACTAGCAGATGTACCCGGCATTGCTCAGTATTAAGCGTAACATTAAATTCATAAAAAAAAAAAATGAATTAAAAAAAATGGAAAGAAATTGAGACGTACTTGCGAGTATTAGGTTTTTTTTTTTTTTTTTTTTTTTACATTTCACTTCTTGTAATTCTAAAATTTTTTAAGACGAGTTGTGAATGCTTGTGTTATGTTGATTAATCGGACTATTATTCTCATTTTGGGCATTATTAGCACAACGTTTCGGTCGCTGCAACCTACGATCTTCTTCGCGTATTGAGAACATGCTTCTTTTTCTCTGCTAAAGAAAAAGAGGGTGGGCTCTGCATTACAAGAATTCGAACCGCGGTTTTGAGGGTGGGTCCATAGATCATAAAGAAGGTTCAATCTTCAGGGGTAACTAAGATATTTTAAAAATCTTCAGGGGTAACTAAGATATTTTAAAAATCTTCAGGGGTAACTAAGATATTTTTTAAATCTTCAGGGGTAACTAAGATATTTTTAAAATGTTCAGGGGTAACTAAGATATTTTTTAAATCTTCAGGGGTAACTAAGATATTTTTTTAAATCTTCAGGGGTAACTAAGATATTTTAAAAATCTTCAGGGGTAACTAAGATATTTTAAAAATCTTCAGGGGTAACTAAGATATTTTTTTAAATCTTCAGGGGTAACTAAGTTATTTTAAAAATCTTCAGGGGTAACTAAGATATTTTAAAAATCTTCAGGGGTAACTAAGATATTTTTTAAATCTTCAGGGGTAACTAAGATATTTTTAAAATGTTCAGGGGTAACTAAGATATTTTTTAAATCTTCAGGGGTAACTAAGATATTTTTTTAAATCTTCAGGGGTAACTAAGATATTTTAAAAATCTTCAGGGGTAACTAAGATATTTTAAAAATCTTCAGGGGTAACTAAGATATTTTTTAAATCTTCAGGGGTAACTAAGATATTTTTAAAATGTTCAGGGGTAACTAAGATATTTTTAAAATCTTCAGGGGTAACTAAGATATTTTTAAAATGTTCAGGGGTAACTAAGATATTTTTAAAATCTTCAGGGGTAACTAAGATATTTTTTAAATCTTCAGGGGTAACTAAGATATTTTTAAAATGTTCAGGGGTAACTAAGATATTTTTTAAATCTTCAGGGGTAACTAAGATATTTTTTTAAATCTTCAGGGGTAACTAAGATATTTTAAAAATCTTCAGGGGTAACTAAGATATTTTAAAAATCTTCAGGGGTAACTAAGATATTTTTTAAATCTTCAGGGGTAACTAAGATATTTTTAAAATGTTCAGGGGTAACTAAGATATTTTTAAAATCTTCAGGGGTAACTAAGATATTTTTAAAATGTTCAGGGGTAACTAAGATATTTTTAAAATCTTCAGGGGTAACTAAGATATTTTTTAAATCTTCAGGGGTAACTAAGATATTTTTAAAATGTTCAGGGGTAACTAAGATATTTTTTAAATCTTCAGGGGTAACTAAGATATTTTTTTAAATCTTCAGGGGTAACTAAGATATTTTAAAAATGTTCAGGGGTAACTAAGATATTTTAAAAATCTTCAGGGGTAACTAAGATATTTTTTAAATCTTCAGGGGTAACTAAGATATTTTTAAAATGTTCAGGGGTAACTAAGATATTTTTAAAATCTTCAGGGGTAACTAAGATATTTTTTTAAATCTTCAGGGGTAACTAAGATATTTTTAAAATGTTCAGGGGTAACTAAGATTTTTTTTAAATCTTCAGGGGTAACTAAGATATTTTTTTAAATCTTCAGGGGTAACTAAGATATTTTAAAAATCTTCAGGGGTAACTAAGATATTTTAAAAATCTTCAGGGGTAACTAAGATATTTTTTAAATCTTCAGGGGTAACTAAGATATTTTTAAAATCTTCAGGGGTAACTAAGATATTTTTAAAATGTTCAGGGGTAACTAAGATATTTTTAAAATCTTCAGGGGTAACTAAGATATTTTTAAAATCTTCAAGGGTAACTAAGATATTTTTTTAAATCTTCAGGGGTAACTAAGATATTTTTAAAATCTTCAGGGGTAACTAAGATGTTTTTAAAATCTTCAGGGGTAACTAAGATATTTTTAAAATCTTCAGGGGTAACTAAGATATTTTTAAAATCTTCAGGGGTAACTAAGATATTTTAAAAATCTTCAGGGGTAACTAAGATATTTTTAAAATCTTCAGGGGTAACTAAGATATTTTTAAAATCTTCAGGGGTAACTAAGATATTTTTAAAATCTTCAGGGGTAACTAAGATATTTTTAAAATCTTCAGGGGTAACTAAGATATTTTTAAAATTTTTTATGTACATCTATATCTATGACTCAATTTTTCGGGATATCTATACTAATTGTTAATATTAGTGAAAAAAATGTTTTACGAAACAGAGGATCGATACCAATGCGTATTTTTTTAAATCAACATAACACAAGCAGTTCGCTTCTTGTAAGTAAAAAAAAATACTCGAGCTGAGATCGAAACCAAAACCTAAAGACAGTGAGTCAAGTACGATAACAATAGACTATCTTACTACGACCTTAAAAAGGGTTTCCAAATCTACTTATTCTTAACAAAAGGAACTTGTGATGCGAACAATATGCACATGCGCAGTCGTCAAACAGTTTACAAACAGATAAAAATCCGATGCCCGCCCCCAAGTACCAATTTTTAAATTTTGCCTCTTAGCAGCCTTTTTACTTCCGGATAAAAAAAACGATTAAAAATGTTATTTCTGAATACCCTATATACTAAATTTCAAGTCTGTAAATAAAAAATTCGTTGAGAGTTGTCTTCTCACACATATATTCTTACTTTTATAGATATACAGATTAGGTGCTGAAATATATTTTTGATTTATTTGAGTAAAACAAACAAACAAACAAACAAACAAACAAACAAACGAACGAACAAAGATATTTAGATATCCCTTCTTTACTTGAGAGGGAGACTTTGTTGATTATTCTCTACTTTTCAATAGCTATCTAATAAACAAAAGATACCGTAAAAAATTAATTAAAGACATTGGATATTTTTAATATGAATTATTATTGGAATACGTTCTGACTTATCACAGTCTTCCCGTCTGCGAAGCAGAAACCGGAACTGAATTGCAGCATCTAATCTTGATCATATCATAATTAAATGAAACATTAGAAAAAAAAATGTAATAAAATAAATGAAAAAAAACAAACAAAAAAAACCAACAACAACAACAACAACAACAACAACAACAACAACAACAACAACAACAACAAAAAACAAACATTAATTTTCATTTCGCCGTGTATAACGCGATTTAAAACTAAACGGAAAAGGAAATGCCGTGATTTTGCGAGCAGAAGGCAGCACGTTTGTGTATTCCTTGTCTTACGCACCGAATAATACCTTATGTTTTAAACATTATTGTCTCGTAGAAGACAAAGCAAGAGGAGAATATATATATATATATATATATATATATATATATATATATATATATATATATATATATATATATATATATATATATATACAATGATAATTTATTAAAACCTACAGACACTAGTGTTTCATCTTTTCGGGAATCTTCGGTGCAGGATGCGTCAACTGCATGAAATAACGTTGAAATTTAAACATTTTATTTTTAAATGTCTTTTACGTCAGTCAGAGTGATCTAATCATTATATGATGATCTGTGCATAAGAGCTAAATTGACCGACTTCATTCAACTGATACTGTTCAACGATAGAAAACGAGTTTCTTAAAGGGACTGACATAATTATTTACTATGGTAAGTATATATATATATATATATGTATATATATATATATATATATATATATATATATATATATATATATATATATATATATATATATATATATATATATATATTGTATTTAGGCAGCATGTTTTCATTTAGATATCCATTGTTGAACAGCACGGAGTGTTCGTGCTTAATCGTCTTTTTTTTTGTAATTTCTCCGTTTTGTTTTTGTAATTTCTACCATGGTCGTTCTTATACTTCGGTTGAGTTTGCATAACAAAGTTCCATAGTAATTTTCGTCCATCTGTCTTTTGCAAGTACTTTCAATTGATTTCTTCAGTCGTCTTCAGCAGGTTTTGATTACTGTTTCGTTAAAAATCTGGATGCTTTTATATACTTTAGTTCAAATTACATTTAAATTTCTTGAACTAGTGAAGCAGCTCGTGTGTAAACAATATGTTTTTAACGTGTTAAGAACGTGGTTAAAATAAATGTACAATGGTTTAAAAGTGTGATTTACAAATTAAAAATTGGAATTTGTCAAGTGAAGGCCAAACGACAGCATTACGAATATGCATGCATTACGTAATAGCTATTGGTTTATGCTTTAATTTTTAGCCTTGCAGTAAATATGAATTCATAGCTAAGGCATTAACGCCAAAAGAAACAGTAAATCGTAAGCTAAACGTTTTGGTTTCGATTCATGGTGGTGGCGCACGAGTCATTTCTTTCTTAACTTCATTACTATATATTGGCTTCAATATAATCTAATAATAAATACGAAATCCTTATAAATTAAAATATCATATTTAAGCGTATTTTACGACGGGGCAATTTTGGCGGCCTGCTAGTATATATATATATATATATATATATATATATATATATATATATGTTCTATAATATAAAGCTGAATGTGTGTGTGTGTGTCTGTGTGTCTGGTCACGAATAGGCTCCTATATGGTTGACTATTTTAAAAAACTGATTACATATAATGATAGAAGATGTATCGAGGATCAGGAATGGGTATGTTTGATCTGGCAGAACGGTGGTTCATAAAAATTGTGGGGTCTGCGTTCGCGCCTGGCCCCCAATGTATGGAAATAAAAAATGAAAAGAAAACGTTTACAAGTGTTTTTGATATAGATGTACATAAGAATACTTTGATAAGTATGTTTCAACTTAAATAGTGATGGTATAATAAAATTGTGGGGTCTGCATTCGCGCCTGTACTCCATGGAAATATGGCACAAACTTTTACAAAGACTTTTCATATCTATTTGCGTAAGTATACTTTGATTAATTATGTTTCAGTTTGAAGAAATATGGTATAATAAGATTATTGGGTGTTCGTTCGCACCTGACCTCCATAGAATGTAAATATGTCACAAAGTTTAACAAGGTTTTTAAAAGGGGTCAGGGTTCACAACAGCACCTTAACTTTAATCTTAATTCACGTTAGCTTTTATTTATTTTTTGGAGTTGAATCATATTGTGGCGAATAAATTCACCTCATAAATTCACGTTCTTATTAAAGTGAAAGCCCCCGCCCCAAAGTCGGAACTTTAGACAATTCTCGACACAAATTTTGCATAACTCTGTTTGTTTTCCTTCTCCACTTGCACGTAGCACTCTTTCGAAAATAGATAAATACATAAATAATAAAAAATAAGAACGTTACTTGTTATCGTGTCAAATCCTGCTCACGTGATTACGTGTCTTTTTAAAAACATTTACATAACCTTTTTATTTTTATTTATATATCTGTTTAAGCTTTTTTGTCAGTGTACTAAAAGGAATTCAGTTGATTACAACCCTTTCTGAGTGTTCTTTGCATTACAATAGTACAACCTGAATCCGACGGCGGAATACTACACAGTTCGATACTGTAAAACTGAAACGAAGCTGTTCTGCTTGAAAAGGGTGCCATTTTCTTCTTATTAATATTTATATCGATTCCTTGCTTTAAAAACTAAAGTAATTACGTGTTTACTTTTTTGATATCCCATTTTGCTGTTTCGGATAATTTTATTAAAGTAAGTAAAGCGTCATTATTTTTCAAAACTGTTTTTTTTTCTTTGTTTTTCGATATTTCGTCGATATTATTTAGTAAGAGTGTTTAGCAAAAAAGCTAACAAACGACTACCCGAAAAAATAAATATACAAGAAATAAATGTTACCATAGTCAATAAAAGTTCAGTTCATGTTTTTTTTGTTTTGAAATAGTTTTTAATGCTTTTTACTTGAAATAATTTCAGCGAACCGAAATTAAAACGAAATTTGAGGCGATAACTACTTAAATGAATTTTTATATAAACTACACATGCCATAATCGAATATTCCTCAAGCACAAAATAACGGAAAACATTAAAATATGTTTATAAATATTCCTTACGTTGACGGAACTCTCTTAAATTGTTAACACAGAATGTTCAGGTGCCCCTCCTTCAAATTGAAAGCGGGGCTCTCCATTTCAAAGTGGCTACCATTTTGATTTTTTTATAAACCGGTTCGTGAATTGAAAAAAAATTTTTTTTGCAAACTACTTAAAAATACAAACCAATGAACTTTTCTACCATAAAAGTAACTTTTATTGAATATGGTAACATTTATTTATTGTATATTTATATTATTATATATATAACAGTTTCTCTTTGTAAGGAAACATCATTTTGTTGGTCACTCTTGGCTACGAATGGAAACAAAGTTGATATAAAAATATATATTTTCGCGAAAATTATCTTTACTTTCATCATATTTTGCTTAGGGTAAAATTTTTGAGTATCAAAACCTATCTCTTTACAACGCTCTCCTTTACATAACCTATCATACTTTCATCAATCACAGTCCATTTTCTGTAGGCTGTTTTTGAACCCAGTCAACGACGGGTACTTTTGCTAGTATATATATATATATATATATATATATATATATATATATATAGAGAGAGAGAGAGAGAGAGAGATGGGACATAAAGGGAAAACATGAGATATGACAGAAACAAACGCACGCACACAGCCTGATCTTTTGGCTCCAACTGTAGGATTTTCTTCTCTGCGCTAAAATCAACTGAAATGGCCTTTTCTCTGTTAACTGTGGTATGTTGCTGGTCGTGTGTAGTTCTAGGAGGTCCACCGTCACGGGCTTTGCCTTCGCTCTTGCAGAAGGTGTTGTTTTCTTGCTAATCGCTTGAGACAGAGGAATGCCGACGGGGCTGCCAAGGCAGTTTTGCAGGCCAAAGTGTTCCTCCTCGGGGACGCTGACCCTTCAATCTCACTTTCCGATCGTTGTATCACATTTTCTCCCCGTGGGAGAGAGATAAATACCCAGTTTGGTGAAGGAACAGAGTGTAGTATATGTTCTGATTTTGTGCTTAGTCTATTCTTCCCTCAGTCAGTAAAGAAGAAGTTCTTCTAAACTGAGATAATAGTTCCAATCCATTGGTGGGGAACGTTAGATATTGGGCGAACCACGTTGAAAAATGTGCTGGTTTGTAATTATTATCATGATCGTTATTAATATTTACAGATAAAATTATTCATGTGAAAATGTCTCAAGAGAAAGGAATGCTAGTTTCCATAACTACCAAAAATAAAAGTGTTAACTTGATGTTAACTTGATTAATGGAATGGTTAACCATAATATAAACAAAGATACGTGACAAAACTCCAGCAAGGATATTTAGGCTACCTGTAGTGATGACGTAATGGAAAAGATAGATTTTGCGACGGAGTTTTAGTTACGAGGGAGATCATTTCGATACGCAACGAATTAACAAATGGACGGGGTTTTGAACAGAACTCTCATGGAAGTCAGAAAGAAGCGACTTAGAAAAATGTAATCTTATACAAAGCATGCCAACTCTGAAAAGAAACCAAGCAAGTAATAAATAATTATATCAAACGCCTGAGCGTTTTCACTTTCGGAGAAAAGCACCTTTAATTTCAGGACGCACGTAAGGAAGATTGGAGGTATGTGTTTTTGCTGGTGTTCCAACAGACAATGATGCCCGTTTCTTGCAACTGTTTAAATAGAATGTGCTCCGATGAACGTATAGCATGTGCCCCCGACCCCGCAACGTAATACTCCGGACAAACAGCAAAATCTCACAGTATGTGTGATTAGGTTTGTAATAGAGTGCAAAACCATTATCATTTAAGCTTACAGTAATATCTAAAAAAATTTAAGATACAATTTACCGAGAAAGAATTATATTTCTTTTTAGTTTTCTTTAAACTTCTATCAGTATCGTTTACAATAAAAAAAATGAAGCATTATCCCGGCATACCCGATACAAAATATAAAGGTCAATAATAATTAAATTTCTATCAATATAGTTTACAATAAAAAAATGAAGCTTTATTCCGGCACACCCGGCTTCAAAATGTAAAGGCCAATAAGGTCAATTAACGAAGCAGAATCCATTTACCCATAATAATGTCAAAGTTAAGTTCCCTAACTTAATTAACTGAAACGAATGACATATCGAATACAGAAGTGACACAATAGATGTTAACATGTTTATTTATTTAAACAGAATCTGCATTTATTTTGGTCTTTAAAACCGTAAAATTTTGAATTTTTATTCCATATCAACAGTGCTTTAAACAGTAGCCTTTTATTTACTCATATATATATATATATATATATATATATATATATATATATATATATATATATATATATATACTAGCCAAAGTACCCGTCATTGACTGAGTCCAAAAACAGCCTACAGAAAATGGACTGATTTATGAAAGTATAATAGGTTATGAAAAGGAAGGGTTGTAAATTTGGGTTGAATTTGGGGGTATCAAAACCAAAGCAAAATATGATGAAAGTAAAAATAAATTAGATAAACCCCATAATTTATTATACCATACCTGTTCACACTGAAACATTTATCACAATATTTTGTGGATTTATATTAAAAAACCTTGTTAAACTTTGTGACGTATTTACATTCTATGGAGGTCAGGTGCGAACGAATTATAATTTTATTATACCATATTTCTTCAAACTGAAACATAATTATCAAAGTATACTTACACAGATAGACATGAAAAGTCTTTATTAAAGTTTGTGCCTAATTCCATTCTATGGAGGCTAGGCGCGAACGCAGACCCCACAATTTTATTATACCATCACTATTTAAGTTAAAAAATACTTATAAAAGTATTCTTATGTACATCTATATCAAAAACACTTGTAAACGTTTTTGTTTAATTTTAAGATTTTTTATTTCCATACTTTGTGGACCAGGCGCAAACGCAGACCCCACAATTTTAATGAACCACCGTTCTGCCAGATCAAACATACCCGTTCCTGTGTCTCGATACATCTTCTATCATTATATGTCATCAGTTTTTTTTTTAAATAGTCAACCATATAGGAGCCTATTCGTGACCACACACACAC
>NC_136514.1:31736614-31769114 GCF_053919585.1 Euprymna scolopes | reverse complement strand
ATGTCAAAAGGTTATATGGGAAAAGAACGAGGACTGACAGGTGTAGAACGGTGCGTAGAAAAAGAAAATAGTCTCAAAGCTTAAATCTTCAATGTAAGTAAAACTTTCTAAAAGGTGTGTTAAAATTCTAGAAATTGCAAGCAAGCGAACAGATAAGGAACAAAGAATTTAATGCAGTAAATAAGCAAAAAGCGTGAATGTAACTTGAAGGTTGAGACAGAAGCCATAATATGCGCGGCACAGGGTCAAGTGCTCAGGACAAATTATGCGAAGCATCACATTGATAAAGCAGGTGAAAATCGTGAGCAGAATGATGAGAATGTGCACCACCTCGTCAGTAGATGTAAGAAGTCAGTTTAAAAGGAGTACAAGAGTCGTCATGACAATATTGCGAGAGATGTACATTGGGATATATTTAAGAAAAGAGAGTTGGAATGAAGTAAAAAATTGTACGAGCATGTTCCAACAGGTGCGGTGGAGAGTGATAATATGAAATTATTATGGGATATGTGTTTTTGCTAGTGTTCCAACCGACATCGACGTCTGTCTTTTGCGAGTGTTTAAATAGGATATGCTCCAATGAACATATAGCACGTATATACTCCCGATAAACAGCAAAGTCTCGCCCCTTTCACTGTTGATGTTCTTAGATACTGAAAAGCTTTCTACTCTAATACTTTTTCCCTCGAACTGGCTGACAATACTTGAATAGTTAAACACGTATAAAGGCTAAATTACACGAATTAAAATAATCCCCTTAATAAGATTTGATCAATTCACGAGAAAAGGATATAATTGAATCACTATTTAAAATTAATTAAAACCAACATCCAGATACTTTTTTTTTCGATCAGAGTAACAAATAATGAAATATAATACCAAACGTCGATAATTGGCTTGAAGCAAGGAGACCAAATTCAGTATTGTCAGAAAAATAAAGGAACCCAAGGCAATGATCATTGATAACGCGGTGCCAGCTGATGTGAACGTGGAGAAAAAAGAAAACGAGAAAATCGAAAAGTACCAAGACTTGAAAAGGAAGATAAAAAGACTGTGGAAGCTGAAGAAAGTTGTGCCTGTTGTGATGGGAGACCCGAGGAGTGTGACAAAAGGACTTGACAAGTGGACTGAGAAAATTTGGATTTGCTGCAATGTTGGAGTGCTTCATAAAATTGTCATGCTGGTAACAGCCAGCATCTTGCGGAAATACTGTAGATCTCAGAAAAATTGATGATCGTCTATTGTCATTTTTTATGATCTGCCTATCAGCATAAAATCAGCAATAACAACAGCCAGACACAAAATGTGAGAACAGAAATAATAATAATAATAATAATAATAATAATAATAATAATAATAATAATAATAATAATAATAATAATAATAATAATAATAATAATAATAATAATTATTATTCTGATTTCTTTTTTCAACGTCTCCCTGAAAAGAGATGGGATTCATTTCCAGAGGACTTCCCTCAATCCCGGCTCCAAACCAGGAGCTTCAAAAGTCAGGGATTTACCTAAGGATCTTGATGGTACCTACAATATCAGAGGTCTTTTGCGGTACTCTCTCTGGGCCAATCCGCTACACCCAGCTACAAGGTGTGCAATTGACTCTGAGGTCTTACCACAAATCCGGCATTCTGCAGCAACTTCCTCTCCTAGAACCACTTTTTTGAACAGCCGGGTTCCTAATGCCTGCTCTGGTACTGCACAAACAAAAGCATCAGTACTTTTAGCCAGATACCCAGTTCTAAGCCATTGCCATGATCTTTCATCAGCCACATCTGCTATATCCTGGGAGAAATTTCTGTGCATTTTCTTCCTAGCTAGTTCCTATGCCCTTTCTCTGCCCACGCGTTTCACATACTCAGCCTTGGTCTCACATACTTCCACTTCATTGCCCACAACCTTGAGCATCCACTCCTAACTTTTAAACACATGCTCCTTCAACGACATCTCCTCAGTTCTAACAAATCTTTTACACTTTTCAAACCTCTCCCACCGTCTTTCCTCTTCTGATACAGCCTCGCTACGCTACTTCTAATGTGGAATATATCAAACATTGCTAAAACATTTCTAATAATAATAATAATAATAATAATAATAATAATAATAATAATAATAATAATAACAACTCCATCCAAGCTAGAAGACCGGATATCGTAATAATTAACACGAAAGAAAAGTCCCACCAAATCGTAGACTTCCAGCTTACCACAGGGTGAATATCAAAAGAAAGGAGACACCGAGCAAATACACAGAGCTAGCCAGAAAGCTGAAAGGCATATGGATGATCAAGAAAATCAAGATAATACCTATAATAGTAGGAGCACTAGAAACAATCCCGAAAAACTTAAAAAAAAGAATGGTTGAAATTGGAATCAGGAAATGGTTGGAAAGATACAACGAATAACAATAATGAAAACAGCTGAAATATTAAGGAGAACCCTTGAATGCGGAGACGGATACACATGAGCTACATACGCAGGCCAGACAAACTGCTGCAGAGACAAGACATGAAAGAGTGTTACATGGAACCAAGAACATTGAAGCTGCATATCTATAAGTTCTCTTTCCATCACCACCCCCTCATTGCCCCACCACTGTCCCTCAAAAGAGTGAGGTCAAATAGTCGGGAAGGGTAAAGTAGAATGAAAAGACCGAGGAGAGAGAGAGAGAGAGAGAGAGAGAGAGAGAGAGAGAGAGAGAGAGTTGACCAGACCTCTGCTGGACAAGAGCGAAGGGAACTAGGACATTGGGTAGGCTAATTGCCACTAAAATCCGAGTGGAGACCAATGACTGCTGCCAGCGATAAATCAATGATAAGCGGCTGTTGCGATAACGCAAATTCATTTGCAAATGTTATCGAATGAGGTGGAGAGTACTGGAAATCTGGGGGAGACTTGTTGTCACTCAGATTCCAAGGAACACCACAGGTTGTTTTCAAGGAGAGATTTTTGATGACCTGTGTGAAAGGTCGTTATTAGTTAATAATAATAATAATAATAATAATAATAATAATAATAATAATAATAATAATAATAACAACAATAATAATAATAATAACAATAATAAAAATAATAATAACAACAATAATAATAATAATAATAACAATAACATAATAATAATAATAATAATAACAACAACAATAATAATAGTAATAATAATAATAATAACAACAACAATAATAGTAATAATAATAATAATTATAATAATAACAACAACAATAATAATAACAATAACATAATAATAATAACAATAATAATAATGATAATAATAATAATAATAACAACAACAACAATAATAATAATAATAATAATAATAATAATAATAATAATAATAACAACAATAACATAATAATAATAACAACAACAATAATAATAATAATAATAATAATAATAATAATAACAATAACATAATAATAATAACAATAATAATAATAATAATAATAATAATAATAATAATAATAATAATAATAATGCCGGCAAAAAGAAAATGCATAAAAGATTGAATGTCTTTGGGAATCCCTCTTGTTCCGCATGCAGTGCTGTATATAAAGACAACACGATTGATCTATAAAATACTATATTATTTCACACCAACAAATCAACTCCTGATTAGAAGTTATTACGAGTGTTTTGACATTCTGAATGCACGTGAGGTGGGTACAGAAGATGGGTCGGATGTTGAAGAAGAAATGTGACAGTTTTGCTTCTCTTTGATCGACTGCCCGCTTTTCTCTTTTTGACGATTTATCTATATAAACATTTTTCTCACTGACATGTTCAGCATTTCCTATTGTCTATTGTTTCAATCCTTTGACCGATATTCTCTCACATACTTCTGGATCAAATTATGCATTCCATTAGACAATAGTGGAAAGTTCCACATTCCTTACATGGGACCCATCTGCGTGTGTGCAACTCATCGGATGTTTATTTTCCCGGAGTCGCTTGCCAATATCCAACAAATGGACATACACATATCAAATTCGTCTAGCAGAAAAAAACCAAATCTTTCATTATCGAGGTCCCTAGATTCCGGAAACGACTTCTACTCTAATAGCTTATTCTCTCAGACAGCTTGACTTTGGAATTCCCTTTCAGTTTCATGCTTCCCGAACTGTACTAACATGTAAAAGTGTAAATGTAATGTGAATAAATATGTCGCTTATTTTCTCACATAGTACTAAATAGATATATTCCCAAATGGTAGCCCACATTTAACCCCATTTTTGGCTCCGCTAATAAAAAAACGCTATCATGTTACTGCGATGAGTAATAAACTCTGTATATGTGTCAATGGAAGCGGACAGCTATAGTTGGCCTTCGTAACAGTGTTCAACAGAAAATAACTTGCATTATATCTTTGATTTGATTCCAAACACCCCCCACAGACACACACGCGCGCGTGCGCACACACACGCATATATATATATATATATATATATATATATATATATATATGTATATAACTAGATCTACTATCTGCAACATTCATTGTTCTTGTGAGTAAGGGAGGTGGTGTTTGATAAACACTGCTGGATAGCCATGATTTGATATACTGTTTTGTTTTTATATTCCCGAAACAGTGTTTCATGGTAAACAACTGACTGTCCCTTAAATTAAAATTAGGACTATAGTGAATTCAAGAGAGCAAGGTGATACATTGATTGCAGGTGATCAAATGACTTACTGACTAAATAGTTTTCAAACGGAAGATAAAAAATAAGTTTTTTTTTATATAGTTTCCAAAGGTTAAAAACTTACAAGACTATATATATATATATATATATATATATATATATATATATATATATATATATATATATATATATATATATATATATATATATATCGTGATACCCTGCACTGAAGATTCCCGAAAGGATGAAACACTAGTGTCCGTAGGTATTTAATTGCCATAGTAAAAAATAATATATATATATATATATATATATATATATATATATATATATATATATATATATACTAGCAGGGAGACTCGACATTGTCCAGGATTGAATGAGGATCAATAAATATACCAATTTCTTATACGTTTATTGTCACTCAAATCGGTCGACATCGTCTATTGTTTTAACAGATCGATTGATTGCCTGCTCTAGTTAGGCGACGCCCCTTCCTCAGCAGTGTAGCGAGAGGAAGCTTCACATGCCTTACGGCAGTGACTTAATTTACGGTACATTGTAGTCTACATCGTAGTGTATAGAGTCTACTGTTGATTTCATAAAATTATCTGTAAATAAGTGTTTCATTTAAAGTTTGAAATGCAAAAGTTAAGTATCATGGTTTAATTATGCCTTAAACAGAAACATTCATTTCGAACGCGCCCCTGTCATATCAAAGAACCTACTGTTGATTTTATGAAATTATTTTTACATAATCATTTGAATTAAGATTAAAAGTACAAAAGTCAAGTATCATAGTTCAATTGTGCTCTAAAAAAGAAACATACATTTTGAACGCGCTCCTATTTTATAAAATAAAATCTACAGTTGATTTTCTAGGCTGGGTCTTTCTGCTTATGCGGTGATAAAAATTCTCAAATACACTGGTGATGTTAGGTTGTATAAAAGTGTTAACTTTGATTAAAATCGGACTTCCTTCTTTAATCAGATTTTTTTTCGGTTGTCGAGTTCCGATACTTGTCAGAAGCATTCCGATACAAATCCTATCTAAGAACACTCCCAGTTACATCAAGTACTTTCCTGTGAAATTTAAAAAAGATCGACCTAGCCGTTTCCAAGTCTATAGGGAATAAACTCACACACAGAGACACACAGAGAGACAAAGTTCGTATCAATAATTTCCCCACTCTGAATCTGTGCCTAAACCTAAACGTAGATTGTCTTCAAGTCCAACGTAAACAAATTCTTGATGAACTGACCCCCTAAGTAATCCAATTTAAAAAATTTCCACTACTTATGATTACTACGCTATAGTTCCATTGACTAATGTACACTCATTAACTCTTATCCCCGAGTAGCCCCCGAGCCTTGATAAGCGGTGACTCGTATGTAGTTTTTTTTTAAAATAATACTAGCAGGGAGATCCAATGTTACCTGGGATTTAATAATGATCAACGGATGTTTCACACTTCGATATTTTTACTCAATCATATCCATTGGTTGTCTTCTCTAGGCGGGAACACATCGCGGTGCACCGAGAGAAAGCTTCACACGTCTCCCCTGAGTGATTTAGTCGAGACAGTCTGTAGAGAACCCACTGTTGATTTTATAAAATTATTTTTATATATTATGGCTTGAATTAAAGTTGAAAATGCAAAACTCATGCGTCATATTTCAATTATGCTCTAAGCAGGAAAAATAATTCTGTCATATTAAAGAACTTACTGTTAATTTTATATGCCTGGCGTTACTGCTTGTGCGATGATAATGGCTTGAATTTAAGTTTGAAATGAAAAAAGTCAAGTATCATGGTGCATTTATGAGACAGAGACGTTCATTTCGAACGAGCCCCTGTTATATCAAAGAACCTATTGTTGATTTTATATGCTAAGCCTTTCGTCCTGTGTGGTAATAAAATTTCTCGAATGCACTCGTGATGTTAGGCTGTGTAAGGTGTTAACTTTACTTAAACTCGCCTTTTTCTTTCGTTCATTGGATTATTTCGATTATCGATTATTGATACTCATCGGATATATTCCGAAATAAAACCTATCTAACAACACTGCCAGGTACATAATGTACCTTTCACGTGAAATTTCATAAAAATCGGACCAGCCGTTTTCGAGTCCATAGGGAAAGAACTCGCGCACACACAAACACGCACAGTAAAGTCCCTTTTAGATAACAGGAGAAATAGAGATTAGAGATAATGATTTTTAAAATTCCAATGACCTAAAAATCAATCTTTACTCAAGTCATGTATTTTTTTCGTAATGGAAGAAATGAACAATTGTTTGGCAACGTGCAATTTGCTTGAATTAAACGCAATGACACGCTGCTTTTCAGAAAATACAATGAAATGAAATGGCATTTATAAAGATGTTATATTATGCAGGAAATTCACGGAAAGAGAAAACAAGAAGCAAGCAATAATCACGCATGATCAGAGCATAGGATGATACAATTCAAATAACGCCGCCATTCTGAATCCATCGTAATTTATACACACACACACACACACACACACACACACACACACACACACACACACACACACACACACACACATATATATATACACACACATATATATATATATATATATATATATATATATATATATATATATCCTAGCAGGCAGCGCGGCGTTGCCCGGTCGTAAAATACGCATAAACTTTATATTTTAATTAATTTAGATTTCTTATTTATTATAAATAGAAATACCGTAAGCATTAAACATAACGTCGAATTCCTTTAAAAAATTAAGTGAAAAGGAAAAGGAAGGAAACTGTTACATGTGCAGGCGACTATTATGTTTTTTTCTAAACAGTTCACTTGTCAGTAAAAAAAAAAAAAATGCTCCAGCTGAGATCGAAACTAAAACCTAAAGACAGTGACTCAAATACGATAAACACTAGACCAGCTTTACACGACTTTCAAAAAGTGGTTTCAAACCTACTTGTTCTTAACATAAGGAATCCGTCACGTGAACGATTTACGCATGCGCATTTATAAAACAGTTGGCAAACAGATAAAAATCCGATGACTTCAATTTTTACCTATTAGAAGCCATTTTCGCCGGATAAAATCCGATTAAAGTTTTCTACCTGTCTGAATACCCTAAATACCAAATTTCAAGTCTGTAGATCAAAAATTTGTTGAGTAGATAGTTTGAGACCTGTTTTCACACACATATTCTCACCTGCCGACTGTCAATGCGACGGTTGTAGGTTCGATATACGGCTGAGGAAAGGTGTATGATGAGTTGTGATACAACGAAACAGTACTGTATGTCGATGACAACTTAAAGCCACACCCTCTCTGGGTTTAGCACTTTGTAAATATATTTTCACCCGACGCGTATATAAGGAATTAAGCGAAGCCCACGATTTATTTGTTTGTGCCGGGTGAGTGTGGATTTTATACACACTCGAGGAGAAATATTTACGGCACTGATTCGCGGTCCGATGGTTAAAGCTGCGGACCGTCAATGCGACTGTTGTAGGTTCGATCCACGGCTGAAGAAAAATTGTATGTCTAGTCGTGATACAACGAATTAGTACTGTATGTGGAATAACAAATATATATATATATATATATATATATATATATATATATATAAATTCTTGTTATTTCTCATATAACATCAAATTACACATACACATACATATCGAGAAATGAAAACGGTACAAACAAAATTAGATGTTCATCAACTCTTCGTCCTTATTTGAAGACTTCCTGGGGATGATTAATTTGTAGAAAATAAAATGCCAGTAAAATATTTGAAAAATATACCTGTGTTTGTAATGTGAAAATAGTGGCTTTGTTCTATTTCAGAACGAAAAAAATAAAAACGTAAATAACTAAGCACTTTATAATGTTACTGATTTCATCCGTAATGTTATTAATTGTAAGTTGGTGGCTCTTAATAAAGACAGCTTCAAATATTGTTAATGTTTTTTTGTTGGTTTTAGACAGTACTAGTAAAGAAATCCTACCAGGAAACGATTAATAATCAACCCACAATTTTATTATATTATAAACGTCAACATATATATTGCTCTTGTAAACATAACTGATTAGCTCTCTCTCTCCCTCCCCCCCCTCTCTCTCTCTCTCTCTCTCTCTCTCTCTCTCTCTCTATATATATATATATATATATATATATATATATATATATATACAGGGGGGCCGAAAAGTCCCAGGACACTATACACATGGCTTATAAGCTTTGACATCCAAGTCCTTTTTCATATGATCCATCATGGTAGCCCTTGGTATTCCAAGTTCAGCAGAACGTTTTCTGGTGGATTTCTTGGGAGACTGTTGCAGTGATTCTTGAACACCAGCACACGTTTCCTTTCGTGTTTCAGGCCTGCCACTTCTTGCCTGATCCAGAACGCTACCTGTTTCAAAAACTTTCTTCTCCCACAGATACAGATTACTTCTTGATGGCGCGGGCTTTCCAAATCTTTCTGTGAAAGCACTTCGAACATCTTTTTGGCCAGTGTCCTGGGACTTTTCGGCCACCCTGTATATATGAAATTTATTTATACAAACATATATATATATATATATATATATATATATATATATATATATATATATATATATATATATATATATGAAATTTATTTATACAAACATTGATGCCTACATATGTACATACATTTTTATGTAATCACCCGCGTTGGGGGATTACGTCTTCAGGCCAAGAATTATCGTCGAGAACTGATATTTCAAACAAAAATATTTTCTTATTTCGTTTACAAAGTTAGAATGTAACATGGATGGGGATTATGAACGGGGAGAGGACAAGTGAGGTCTTCTTTATATAATTAAAAAACTTACATCAGTTTGCTTGTTTGCTTGTGCGTTGAAACTGTCCATCCGGTTTGTGACTTACGGTTTCGTCTACTTACCTATCTTAAGTCCGATATTAAAAGCTAGTCCAGCTATCCAAAGCATACACAAAGTCAACAATATTTTTGTTTTAATTTATTTTAACATATTATCCTTACGAATAAATTTAATTAAACCCCATTGAGTTAACAAGAATGAATTAAAAATAAATATACAATATATAACTATAATACTATTTATAACCATATTTACTGCTTTTATTATCGCTCCTGTGGATTCTGGGGATTTATTTTTTTAGGCCTTACTTAAATATTTTCTCTTCAAGGAGGGGATAGAGGTAGAAACTTGGTTTTAGTCGTGCTTTTAGAAGGGCCTTCTTAATTTTTATTAGTGCTTGCAGTAGTGCTCTGGAGTTTTCCTGATTTTTATTTTTTCATTCATCACTTAAAAAAATGTTTCTTAAGATAATAAGAGACAATTTAATTTAAAAAACACTATTTATTTTGAACGCTTATAATCTTTCACTTTAAGGCTTACGAGTAGATTATACTATTTAAAAAATAACGCGGGTCGTTAAATAAAAAAAATGTCATAAATAAATAAATAAAAAATAATGGCGGGGCAGTTAAAGTTGCGTCGCAAAAAAAAAAAGAAAGAAAGAAAAACAATATTAATGGCGGGAGAGGGAATTAAAGCAGCTAACGCCAAATCGAGGCTGTAAATCGGTTCTGAAAATGGGGAATCAATTTACTAGAACACTGTATGTGAAACTTAACGCCCTTCCAAATCTTTAAATATTGATTTTTTTCGATCTGTTTTATAACCTGGTAGCTTAGTATCCAATAATCAGCAGAAATAGTTGAAAAAAAAAAAAAAAACGAAAAGGAAAAAAAAAATTAAGGGGGAGTGCGATTGTTCAGGTTCACCTACATTTAAAAAAAAAATATTTTCTTTACCCAAGTTGTGCGTGATTAAAACTAGAACTTGATTAAACAAACACTATTTTTTTCGTGTCCAAAATTATTTATTTACGATTATTTTATTTGTATTTTTGGCGCTTCCACACTATTCGAACAAAATTTCGGAAATCGAAATACTGAATTTCACATGAAAACAATAGCATCTACGTATACCTCGTATTTTTAAGATGAATATATCCAAAATTTACGAAAATTGATAATGTAGTAAATTATTTATTAAAGAAAAAAAAATAGAATTTGATGAAAACGATCATAAAACACACGAGAATTCAAAAGGGAGATAATTTTTCGTTTTAGTTTAATGCAATATGACAGAAAATTTTCATCTGCTAACACATTAAAGTTGTTTTGTTTAATAATTCAGTAATATTCCGATAATTTCGACTGCATAATTTGGAAGCTACTATTGTAACTTATTAGAATTGACAAAAATCAGTTGAAACCTTTGTTTTTTAATCCGAAAACTCCATTTATCGACGACAAAATCTCACCCCAATTCTGTAGAAGCGCCGTATTATTCATTGCACGTTGGAATTGTTTTCAAACAAAAAAGAAAGCAAATATGTTTTTCTAAAAAATATTTTGATTAATTTACATATTAAAAAAAATATTTGATTTATTTTTACGACCCAACCCCAAAAAATCAAAATCTACTTTTTTTGGCTTATACGTTTCAACGGCCTTTAAGGTATTATCTTTAAAGGCCGTTGAAATGTATAAAAGAAGGATTTAAAAAAAAAAAATTTAAATTTAACATTTTAGCGTGGGTGATCACTTTCCTATATAAATTTAACGTAAAATGAGACCACTTTTCTTAGCGACGTAGTGAGACATGTAATCGTAAGCATTTTTTTCAAATTTGGTGGCGGGAGTGGCGGCAGAAAGAACAAATGCGTATAAGCATTTCAAAACGAGCGTAAGTGGGGGTGACTTTTTAATTTTTTTAAAGATTTACTTTGAAAAGGTCACACCGTTAAACATTATGTAATCAGTTAATTATTATTTCCTAATATTTTAAAGGCTGTTAACACACACACACACACACACACACACACACACACACACACACACACACACACACACACACACACACACACACTTGGATGGACCTGTACAGTGCACACTTCCTCCTTGTATTTTTTCTTTTCGTTTTTTTTTTCATTTTTTTTTTCAACGGATTATACTCCTCTTATATGAAGGGTAATGATGTTAAGATCTTCATTGTCTAATGCATTCCGTATTTATTTCACTGATCGCCATGTTTGTTTTTGTGCACACGTGCATTCAATTATTTTGCGCATGAAATTGCGTATTGTTTTTACTGGTCGCCACGATTGTTTTTGCACGCGCGTGCATTCAATTTTTGCGCGTTTATACATAAATTTTGTAAACTCACTTGCACTTTTATACATAAATTCTGTATACTCACCATTCCATAGATAGCTATTGACCCGTTGGGTCAAGGGTAGTCTAATATATATATTCAAACGAGTATTGTTAAATAGCACAGAGTGTTTTTGCTTGATGAACTTATTTTTTGTAAGTTTTCAATTTTTCGAAAATTCGTTCTTATTTTACGGTCGAATCTGCGGAAGAAAGTTTCGTAGTCTTCATCCATCTGTTTTTTCTTTTGGTTGTTTTTTGCAAGTACTTTCAACTGAGTTTCATCAGTTGTCTTCAGGCAGTCAAAAGTACTTGCAAAAAACAACCAAAAGAAAAAACAGATGGATGAAAACGACTATGGAACTTCCTTGCACAGATTTGACCGGGTGGCCTTGCTAGTCATATGTAAAAGTAACATATGTGAGAAAACGATACTGTTTTTGCACTGACCTAATATATATATATATATATATATATATATATATATATATATATATATATATATATATACTTCAATAGGTTAGTTGAATTTTGGTGTCTCTCCCAATCTTAACCAAAACTCCCCGCTATTTATACTGACGAGGAGACAATATCCAGAAATATTTTACTTTACGTCTCGATGTTTTTATTTGTAAATATTGAATGAATAAAGTTATATCGTTTCTGAAACGATCGTACACATTAATTTTTTTTATGTTTCCCCTTATGAAAAATTGATTAACAATTTCACAGTTATAAATATTTCACCCTTTCTATTAATATAACTCTTAACTAATTACAGCTTTCGAGTTTATCATACATCTGAAATTTTCCGAGCACAGCACCTTTTAACATATTTAACTGAGGCTTTGCTCTTTTAGACTCTGGTCTATTATTTTCTATAATATATATATATATATATATATATATATATATATATATATATATATATATATATATATATATATATATATATACACGTGCTAGAACTTTTACATCCTAAATGCTGCGTAATCATGCACAGAGTAATTTCATGCACAAATAAAACGGGATGTAATCGTTAAATGAAACCAATAAATGCATCAATTTGTTGATGCCGTATTAGTAACCTTTGGTTGATCATTTTCTTTCACTTTTGTATTTTTTCTTTCTTATTTTGATTTGGGTCATTTATACATGACGTCTTCATTATATTAAGTCTCAGTTCATATATGAATGTTTGCTAGTATTTTTGACCCTAATTTTAGTCATCTTGTGACTAAATTTTTTGTAGTCAGATTTGTCTTCATTTATTTGTATTTTGCATTAGAAATTTGCAACACTATGATTTTCCTTGGTTTTGCCAAGACGAGTTTCTGCACATGTTTAAACAAAGTGTTTTTCTTTTAATTAATGCTGAGTGTTAATGAATCACACTCGACCGCTTCACCATGCAATGTTAAGCTCAATTTACCGAAATTTACAAAAGTATAACTGCCTAATAACTCTGATTTTTACTTAATAACACGAAAAATAGTATCTACTCACATATAAAAGGTACTAACTCCCCCCCACACCTCGGGGGAGGCACCTTTGTAGCCTTTTGGCCAAGATCAAAGTGTAGTATATGTTCCGGCAGATACTGCAAGCAAAGACCATATGTGGGGGCGACCCCACATATAAGACCTTGGTCAATGTAGGGGCAACCCTTCATATCAATTGTCACTATCCAGCTCCCCTACTCCCCGGAGAGTTGGTCCCCATTTCCCCTTCACTCCTCACATTAAAAATCGGCCTTGTGCCTAATTTGCTCGGTGGGGGAGCAAATAAATACCTGGCCAAGATCAAAGTGTAGTATCTGTTCAGGCAACCCTACATACCAGTGTGCAAATCACTATCCAGCTCCTATTTCCCACCACTCGGGAGCTGGTCCCCGTTTCCGTTCCCCTCCCCTCTCTCTTATCATAAAAAACGGCCTTGTGCCTAATTTGCTCAGTGGGGAAGCAAATAAATACAACATAGATGTACTATTAAGGTGTTTCTTTGTGTCTTTTTGTCTGTGATTTCGTTCCTTATGGACTTCAAAACGACTGAGCCGATGATTTTGAAATTTCATACAATCTTTTTACAATCACATGAAATGCAAAATCTGTGTATAATCCACTCTGGTTGACACTACATCTTGATAATAAGTGGTTTCCCCTATTTCATTTACGAGTATAGCCTTTTGTCGAAAAGCGTCGTATACGAATCTGCTAATTCTTGTCCACCTGATATATATATATATATATATATATATATATATATATATATATATATATATACACACATACAAAATACTGTTCTGTATTTAGCCGGCATATTTTCATTCAGACAAGTATTGTTAAAAAGCGCGGAGACATATAAATATATAATCATATACACATAATTAAAATTCATAATGATCGGTTAATTAGTTTAGAAGTGGATCCAATACATACAAATATATAGTCATATAAACATATTTAAAATTAAAAATGATCCGTCAATTAGTTTAGGAGTGAATCCAAGACATAAAATATATAAACATATACACATAATTAATACTCTTAATGATCGATTAATGAGTTTATGAGTAAATCCAATACAGATGCCAGTACTTGATCTATATCTATCGGGATTTTTGGAATGTAACAAATAAGCCGATATATCATATATATTTTGGATATGACATTTTCGTGACGTAAATCAAAAACATTTTTCTGTATTTTTTTAAAATAGTAGTGTTCTTGTATATTTATTACATAACATTTAATAATCAAGAATATCGGAATGTGTAAAAAAAAGGAAATTACGGAGATCGAAACCGCAACATTGTGCAAGTAATCGGTCACGATGGTCATTGCAGCAAAGAGGCAACCGTTTTAAGAAGGTTGTAAAATATCTAAATAAATAGATTTCTCTTTTACTCGATGTACGTATGCACAGAATGACGTCATTGTGCTACACTCGTCAAGGTGTCATCACTTTGAAGTTTGAACCCTTTTTTGAAGCCCTTGGCAATTATTTTAATCGATTAAATACCTCTAATAACATTCTGCACCAAAAATGCAATCTTTTCAGTTATTGCGCGCCGCCCAACGATCATCCATCTAGGAGGAGATACAATTTGAAAAACGGAAACAGACAGACATACACACAGAGATAGTGAGATTTATATATTAGATTTCTGAATTAATTCCTTGAGATATATAGCCATTTTGAAGCGCGTTTTTTTTTCACTCTATTCAATCGTGTTATTCATTACTGTTCTCAATCTCTTCATTCATTTTTGTAGGCTTTTCGACAGCATGGACAAAATTTAAATCCGTTCGATTTTCTTGTTCCAATTCAAACTAGGCCAAAAAGCTGCCGAGATAGCTCGTAATAATGATGCGTTTGGTCTAGGAACCACTAACGAACGTGCGACACAACGGTGATTCAAGAAATTTTGCAATTGTGACGAGAGTCACGAAGATGAAAACATTTGCGGTTGGCCGACTGCGGTTAATAATGAATTCGAAAGCCTTAATTGAAGCCGATCCTCGCAAAATCATACGAGAAGTTGCTGTTGAACTCAAGGTCGACCACTCAACAGTCGTTCGCCATTTCGCCGTGCGCAAATAGGAAAGTAAAAAATGTTGGATAAATGGGTGCCGCAGGTATTGATTTATAATAAAAAAATGGTCGTTTTGCTGTGTCTTCTACGCTTCTTCTGCGCAACAAAATCGACCAATTTCTTCAGCTGATTGTGACGTGGATTCTCCATGATAACCGGCGACGTTCAGCACAATGGTTTGGATGCCGGAGAAGCTCCACAACACTTTCCGAAGCCGAAATTGCACAAAAAAGAAGGTTATGGTGACTGTCTGGTAGTCTACGGCTGATCTCATCCATCAGAGCTTCTTGAATCCGAGCGAAACGATTACGGCGGAGAAGTCCTGCCGACAAATTTACGAAATGCACCAGAATCTCGAACGTATGTGTCCGAGATTGGTCAATATGAAGGGACTAATTCTCCTACATGACAATGCTCGCCCGCGTGTTGCTCAATTGACCCTGCAGAAGCTGAACGAATTGGGCTACGAGACTCTGCCTCATCCGCCGTATTCACCGGACCTCTCACCCACTGATTATCACTTTTTCTAGCATTTCGACAACTTCCTGCGCGAAAAACAGTTCAAAAGTCGAGATGATGCAGAATCGGCCTTCGATGACTTCATCACTTCCAGAACTCGTGATTTCTATACTAATGGGATAAATAAACTTGTTTCTCGTTGGTAAGCATGTGTTTATTCTAATTCATCTTATTTCGATTAATAAAGTTTAATATGAAAGGAGTTATTTTATTTTTTTTACACAGTGATCACCACTTATCAAGGCCCGGAAGCCACTCAGGGATAAGGGTTATTGCAAGTACATTACGTTAGTGTGGAGATTTGATGAAGTGTTTACTTAAGGGGGCGGTTCATTAGGAATTTGTTAACGTTGGACTTGAAGACATCCAAGTTGTAGTCAGGTGGGAAGAAGACAGACGGAACAGAGTTCCACAGGCGTGCACTTCTAAGAAAGAAGCTTTGTTCATGGAATCCGCGTTTTGATTTAGGCACAGATAAAGAGTGGGGGAAATTTTTTACAGTGGATTCGGCTAGACGGGTGTTTTTCGTGAAAGATTGGCGAGGGGGGGGGCAGAGATTGGAGTTCAGACGAGCACCTGCCATGGAAATAACGATAAAACAAGGATAGGCTCGCAACGTCTCTTCTGTGGGAGAGAGGTTGCAGGGTAGAGAAAAGGGCATCCCCCACTAAGCCACGAAGTCTATTTTGTACTCTGTCAAGGCAGGATAGGCTGTTTTTAGCAGCTCCTGCCCAGATATGGCAGCAGTATTCCATCCTTGGACGTACTTGGCTTTTATATGGATAGAGAATTGCATCAGTAGTGAGCTATCTTCTGGAGCGGTAGAATGATCCCACCATCTTTCCAGCGACCTTGGCAACAGACTTAATGTACGTGTTCCATTTCAGACCAGGAGTAAAGGTCAAAACCAGAAGCTTGTCAAAACACGGGGCCTCTCCCAGACGAGAGCCATCCATCCCAATTGATGCCAGATGGGGATCAGTGCGTTGAGATGTAAGGATAGGAGTTTGGTTTTAGATGCATTAAAGATAACCAGCCACGTCTTCCCCCACTGAACCATGCGCTCGAGATCAGAGGAGAGAGAATCAGAGAGAACTTTGTCATTTACAGCCTTTGATGTGTTGCCGTAGATGGTCGTGTCATCAGCATAGATGTCAACGAATGATTTAAGTATATGTTTAGGGAGGTCATTGATGTAGATCAGGAAGAGAGTTGGGCCCAGGATTGACCCCTGATGATGATCTTTTGTAAGCTGAATGTCTAAAAACGACATTATTTTTGCACCACCCTAATAGTTGGTGAACCTACAATAAATTAGAATAATAAATTGTAAAACAATAAAAGATAAAATAAAAAGAAACGATCGTACTAATTAATTGAATTTCGTTGTTTCCCCCTATGAAAACTTGAATTATAATTTCACATAAAAAAGTTCAATATGAACATAATAACGTATGAAGAGGTAAAACACGTTGCCTTCAAAGCTAAAACATAAATCTGCACCAGGCCCGAATGGAATCCCCTTACTTTACAAAAGATGCTCAAAAGTACTTAAATGGCTTTATATTAACTTGAAGTTTGCATGGAAAAGCCATCATGTCAGTAACCAGTGGATGAAAGCAGACGGTGTGTACATACCTAAGGAGCAAAACACAGAAGTTATAAATCAATTTCGGCCAATCTCACTTCTTAACGTAGAGGGAAAAATATTTTTCGCAGTAATGGCTTCAAGAATAACGAAATACCTACTATCAAACAAATATATCGATATTTCTGTGCAAAAAGGTGGAATCCCTGGAATAGCAGGTTGTCTGGAACATGGGAGTATGCTATGGGAGGCTATCCAAAAATAAAATAAAATGACTGACTTGGACGTCATTTGGCTCGATTTAGCTAATGCATATGGATCAGTGCCTTACCAAATGATTCAACTATCCCTTCAAATGCACCACATCCCAGAGGGAATACGCAAGATGATTGCAACGTATTTCGATGGGTTCCACATGCGGTTTACCACAAATGACTACACGACAAACTGGATGAGACTCGAGGCGGGAATTACAATGGGATGTACAGTATCGCCTATACTTTCTGTTTTAGCGATGCAAGTAATTCTCAAAGCAGCAGAAAACAATGTAAGCCCTACTAAATTAGGCGAAGAATGCGAAATGTCACCACTAAAGGCTTACATGATCGATACCACGATCCTCACATCAAAAGAAGCGTACACCCGCAAGTTACTCAGCATTATGGATGAAATGATGGTTTGGTCCAGAATGACTTTCAAGCCTAAGAAGTCCAGAAGCCTCTCTCTTAGAAAAGGAAAAGTGCATAAAGATATCTGTTTTTCAGTGGGTGTTCAGAAAATTCCTACTGTTTCAGAAGAACCGATAAAAAGCCTGGGGAGATGATACGATAACACCTTGAAAGACTCCAGTTAGGTTAAAGTGACAAGAAAAACCGTCGATGAGAGTCTAAAGATGATTGGGCGCTGTCCACTTCAAGGTAAATACAAGGTAAGGTGTCTTCAACACATGCTCATCCCAATTCTTTTATGACCTCTTCTCATATATGAAGTAACTATGAGTAAGGTTGAGGTAATCGAAGCGAAAATCAACAGATATACGAGGAAATGGCTGAGTTTGCCTCCAGGATTGTCAAATATTGCTCTATATAGCAAACAATCAAAACTAAAATTACCGTTCAAGTCTATTGCAGAGGATTTCAATGCAGGGAAAGTCAGATTCCAGATGATGTTAGACAATTCCAACGACACTGTTGTAAAGACAGTACAGCCCTCCCTTGAAACAGAAAGGAAATGGAAAGTCCGAGATGCTATAAATGAAGCGAAAGAAAACTTAGCCTTCAAAGAAGTCAATGGGCTCACTCAGACAGGGAAATCTGGACTGGGAATGACCAGCATTCAAAGATGGTCTACGGTTACAACCAAAGAGCTAATAAACGTCTAACAGAAATTACTGAACAATGTGCCATCTGGCCCTGAGTTAAAAGAAATATCGAGTAGTAATATATCCACAGTGCAGATTTATTTAATGATTTTCATTTAATGATTTTCATTTTCTTTGCTTTTGTTTAATTATTTTTACAATTTTTGTTATTTCTTTTCTTTTCTTTTTTCTTTCTGTTCTTTCTGTTCTTTTCGATATGAGCGCGCCTTAACTTAAGGGACTTGATAGACGCAGCCTTTAAATTTAAACGTCACGCGCACAAACCGAATCATTAAACACTTTTACTGCATTCAACAGTTCATTCAAATGCGATTCAGATATCTAAGCCCCGCATCAACGAAAGTGGCCGATGCGAAAAAGCCGTAACCAGGAAAATACTTACCTAGATTGGATTTACAATACCTTATAACAGCCGGATAGAGAACATTAATACGAGAAACATGAAAAAAAAATGGAGAGAGAGAGAGCTGACGTTACAATCTAGGCGAAAAGGAATACCGCATGATATGTTCACAAGAGTCTACAATGTAGTTATTACTGTGAGTAGATTTATCTTTTTTATGTGTTTATGTATACATATATATTTTTATCAATGTTATATATATATATATATATATATATATATATATATATATACATATCTTCAGTTATATATATAGTATTTTTATTATTGTTGTTGTTATTATTATTATTATTGTTTATTGTTTATTATTGATATTATCATTATTTTCTCCGATATGTGCGCGTCCTAACAAATATGTCAGACGTAGCCTTTGAACATTGAACGACATGCGCAAAGCCGTTGCTCGTAACAAGAGCCGTTTAATTATCAAACGTCTTTTCTTTTAATGGTATTGAGCAGATAATTGGGCCTCACATCAGTGAGGGGATCCGATACGCGAACAAGCCGTAGAGAGGAAGGCCCCGAAACGGTGCGTATTCTCTCCTGATGACCCAATATTATCTATAAGACGAAATACCCCCCAAGCATGACTATATAAAGTTTTAAAAGATATGCTATGAAATACCCCCCAAAAGGACCATCTTATAAAACTTAGACGAGGAAAGCCCTAGAAAGGCGCTTTATCTCTCCTTTGACATCGACTTTATCAAAAAACAAAACAGTTAATAAACATCAGCATATACAAGCCTATAAGGTAAGCTGTTTCTCTCAAATGTAACATCTGTTGTTCGCTTGCTTCATAGCGAGTTTCTACTACTGTTCCGGTAATAATTTTTATCCTCACAATTATTAATGTTTCACACTTTGTATTATATATTAGCATGGGTGTTAAAGAAAATTGACCTCTGCGGTCTCTACGAAATTACTCAGACAAATTTTGGTCTCAACATATTAAATCTTACATAAAGTGTATTCACACGTAGGGCAAGTTATGAACAGTACATAGGGCCTGAGCAAAGGGTTGAACTGCTAGTATATAAATAAATTAAAAAAAAAAACAAATATATATATATATATATATATATATATATATATATATATATATATGATGAGAATAATGGAAATAGTTTTCCGACGAAATACAGAAATAAAAAGGAACAAACCGAGTTATGTGTTCATCAAGGTTTCATCTTTATTTCATCTAGAGGAAGTCTCGAAAGAAAGACGAAACGTTGATGAACACATAACTCGTTTTTTCCTTTTTATTTCTCTCTCTATCTCTCTCTCTCTCTCTCTCTGTCTCTCTCTATCTCTCTCTCTTTCTCTCTGTATCTGTCTCTGTCTGTCTGTCTCTTTCTCTCTCTCTCTCCCTCTCTCTCTCTCTCTCTATATATATATATATATATATATATATGTAATGCCTCTACTTACTTTTCCGCCCATGTGGGAATCTAAGATAGCACCTCGTCATAGACGTGCGTCAGAAACAGAGATGCGTCATTGAATTCTTCTATTCAGAAAAAATTGAACCGATCGACACCCATCAGCATCTGTTGAACATTTACGAAGCCGACGCAGTCGATGTCTATCCACGATGGGTTTGTTGATTTCATACTGGCAACAGACATATGAATAAAAAAGTGCGTTCCGAACTTTTACGACCGCAGCATCGTTCATCGCTGGCAAAAGTGCATTGTGAATATTGGTGACTATGTAGAAAAATAATTTCTGGAGCACAAAACGTCGCTTGTTTTAATGGCCAGTAGAACACCTGCCAATAAAATAAGGATAGAATAGAGAAAGACTAGCAACGTCTCTTCTGTGAAAAGATGGAAGGGAGGGAGGAGGAAAGACATTGCCAAGTAGATTTCTAAGTTAGTCTCTACTTTATCAAGGCAGGAACAGTTGCTATGTGCCCTACCTCCCCATATTTGGCCACAGTATTCCATCTTAGCACGTATTTAGCTCTTATGTTATATATTGGTCTGGTCGACAAAATGCATTGTCAGCGAAAATGTTTTAAAATAATCAAAATATTATGAATAAATATTTATTTGCATTAATTCAGTAATGTAACTTAAAATGATATCATAACATAATTAACAACTTAGAAATAATGGCATGTTAAAACATCAGGTGATTATCTTAGTAACGTATACTAATAACGTCATTTAGAAGCGGAGATGGTTTTTTTTTTAAAGATATGTGGAAATTAGTTAGAGTCAGTCGGAGTCGAAATAGGGACACAGAGAGTGAACAGATCATGATGGCTCCGAGTGGAAGGGGTTAGAAATGGCGATAGTCAGAATCAGCGGCGCAACTTTCCGAAAAGGGCAAGAAAACTCTGGACTAAAATGTTGCCGAAAATAAAGCCTGAGGCTCTGGCGTTTCTTGGGGATATTTTGCGTGTCAGTTTTCCTACAGACAAGACCAAAGACGGACCAGATATGTTCCCGATTGGCTAGATGTTGAAACCCAAGTGAGTGTTATTTGTTCCTTGTTCTGTAAAGGTATTTATGTATATTTTTGTCCCGTCGCGAACTGTATTTAAATGTACATACACACACAACGAACTGTAGATTAGACGATCAACACGCTAGTCGGCCATAAGCGAACATTCTGTAGACAAAGACACCCGTATATATAATACTGTACAACGACCGGCTGCATAGCATTTATACAGGCAGAGGATTGCGTTCAGAATGAGATATCTTCTGAAGTTGTAGAATAATCGAATCATTTTTTCCAGTCATCTGAGATTTGACGTAAGCCTTTCATTTCAGATCTGGAGTTAAGGGCAGCCCCCAAAGCTCGACAAAGACAGGGGTTTTCTCCAGACGGTGTCCATTCATTTTAATTGATGTTAAGGGGATCAGGGCACGTGCACATCGTCAGAAGAGAGATAATCCTCGCCATTACTACTTTTCTAAGTGTTGCTATAAATGGTTGCGTTGATTGCATACAAATTGACGAATAATCTTAGAATGTGATTGATGAAGATCTGGATAGAAATCTCGGCCCAGAATAATTCCTTAAGATACGTCAACGTTGATTATACGAGCTTCGGGCAGAGCAGTGGTTCCCAACATGTGGATCCGAATGCCATGGGGTCACCGATTGATTTTGAGCCGAATGTGAATATTCTATAAAACACGATGAAAAACATTGATACGAAGATGAGATTTCAATTCACTATTTAATGTAAGAAACGCTTCCCGTGGGTAGAAGGGCACAAAGGTAGACTTCTTCTTCTTCTTCTTCTTCTTCTTCTTCTTCTTCTTCTTCTTCTATGACAGGTTTGGTATTTTCCGTGTGTAAATGAAATTGAGTTGAATTTATTAATTCTTTGCTCAAATTTTTTTTTGAAAAGATGCAACACCAGCCGTCTGTCACAGAGCGCGGACGCGCATATGAAAATGCCGAGCCGTGTGAGAAAAAAAAAGACTATAAAATGAGTGTGCGCACAGAACGATGATCACGTCCGAGAACACATTCAAGAGCACGTCCGAGAACGCGTCCAAAACGACGTTCGAGATGAGAGAGGTTAGAGAGAAGGATTACGTTTTAGTCAGGAAAGTACTCGGTAATACATAGACTTGTTACAAAAAATAGTCGAGTTATTACTTGTCCTATGTTCCTTGCGACGTACCCTGCAACAACGTGTTGGTTTTGCGTGTCTAAACGTGTGTGACGTTACACGTCTCATTAAACTTAGTTTATAAACATATTTTACATAATGGTAGATATCTGTGTGTTCTAATAATTATGAATTGATTTGCAATTAATTAAGTTTTATAGCAACTTTGGAATTTTTTGTTGAATAAATTTGAAATTTATACCGAATTTAAAGAATGCATAATTACTTCATGAATAAATAATCTATCGCAATATATGGCAAACTACTGTGCAAAAGTGAGTGGAAATATAAGCTATTTTAAGGATTGTGAATGCTTCCTGATTGCTTCTTCGAAAATGGGTCACCATATTTAAATTGAAAGCTTGGGAACAATTGTACTAGAGAGAGAGAGAGAGAGAGAGAGAGAGAGAGAGAGAGAGAGAGAGAGAGAGAGAGAGAGGAGAGAGATAGAGAGAGCGAGAGGGAGAGAGAGAGAGAGAGAGAGAGAGAGAGAGAGAGAGAGAGAGAGAGAGAGAGAGAGAGAGAGAGAGAGAGAGAGGGGGATTATTTAACGGTTGAACATTCCTCCATAAATAAATGTTATCCAATCTATCCTGGGTTACGCCGATATGTTGAAAATTGTGATTTTGCTGCGAAGGTTGGTTAGTGCAAGAAAAGTTCACGGATTAAGTTACTGGCGTATTTAAAACTCGGTAGCTGGGATCGACGATAGTACCTGAAATAGGTCAATCGAGTACGCGTGAAAGAGAACGCGGAAAGAAAGAAAAAAGAGAAAGAAAGAGCATGAAAGAAAGAGAGGAATATATATTTTCTCTCGCATGCAAGTTAGTCTGGTTTCCGATTTTTGACGGAACAGATGAGTCAAGATTGGCGCAAAGTTGCGTCGGAGAAAGAAACGCAAAAGGAGTTAAGAACGGCTAATAAGAAAGAATGGGAACTGCCAAGACTCAGAAAGAATGTAACTAAGCATTCAATTAAAAGAAACCAGTCGTTTGTTCATTTATTCGTGGTTTCGAGGCTCGAAAAGTCGACGCAGAAAGAAGTTAGAAACTGAGGTATGTCGAATGAATTGCTTGTTATACACACATGAACACACCTATTAAATTAGACAAGACATTATGACCACGGCCAAATACAGATGCATACATAGACAGACAATCATGGCCATGCACACACCTACACATAGATTCATATAAAGAGACACATGCACCCAAATATATATGACATGCATTACGAATATAGACACATCATGCACACGCCGCTCGTTTAAAAGATAAGTAATGGACGGCATACACGCCACAAACAATATCCTCCTCCCCCTACACAACACAGATTTATTGATCAATATTGCTTGTTACGAGTTGGTTGTTTTAGTTGGGATGTTTAACAACTTCATTTATCATGAATTCAAGAAATTTACTCATGACAAAAACATACGGAGCTTCAATCTATGACAAATTATTAATTGCAAGCGTTTGTTTGCGTTTCTGAATTTTGCAGATGAGGATTGGTTATTATTATTATTATTATTATTATTATTATTATTATTATTATTATTATTATTAATATTATTATTAGTAGTAGTATTAATATTATTATTTTCATTATTATTATTATTAATATTATTATTAATATTATTGTTAATATTATTATCATGAATATTATTATTAATTTCATTATTACTATTAATATTATCATAATTAATATTAGCATTAATATTATTATTATTATACATATTTTTATTAATATTCTTAGCATTATTATTAATAATATTATTATTAATATTATTATTAATATTAATACTATTAATATTATGTATATTATATATTATTAATATTATTAATATTATTATTAATATCATTATTATTAATATTATTATTATTATTATTATTATTATTGCAGAATTAAGACTTGATTATATAATGTTAAATGTAATTAAAAAATCTTAATGCTGCAATATTTTAAGTTATAAATTTATTATATTTTTACTAGAATATCTCGTCCTTTTCTTTTCCAGTTTTAACAATTAGTCCTTTACTTTTCCATGTTTAAGCTTAACCATATTACTTTTCATACTCGCATTTTTCTATTGTAATCCATGATTTTTCAAGGCTTCGAGTAAATTCAGTTGTTCTTTTTTAATTTCAGTCTTTTTTTTTTGCCCCCATAAACATAACATACACATATATAATAACAATGTACGGCACTCGTCTGCTTTTAATAAAATCCCCCAATTATCTCCCTTTCATTCTTTTGTTCTCTCTGTTTCACTTGTTACTTCTCTTTTCGCGAGAGCGGTGAATTGGTAGCAACAGTAGTTACTGAAGCGACGTGATTGCTATCGAAATCAGCCATAAAAAAACGTCGCTCCCGTCCTTACATATTTTTACGTTTTTAAACACCAGTAAATTCATCATAGCTTTTGTTTTACTAAACGATAATTGAAAATTTTTTCACACTATAGCTGAGTAGGTGATCTATAAACTGTAATAATTGTTTGAAATTTGGTCGAAAAATGAATGAGGGGTTAAGCTTCAAAGCAGTTCTAAAAGACTATAGCTGCCACCTAACCATATACCGTGTTTGAATGGTTTTGATAGATGGCGTTCACATACACACATACACACGTATATATATATATATATATATATATATATATATATATATATATATATATATATATATATACTAGCTGTACCCTGCCACGCGTTGCTGTGGCTAAATTTGGTGTAATGGAAAATTCTAATAAAAAGAGAAAATGCATGTTTCTTATATTCTTAGTACAGCAATCCACTCTAAAAAAAAAAAAAAAAATGAAAAAAATGGTACTCTTGCAGAATTGGATCCTGATCCTCAGGATTACCGTCAATCATTGCTTGGACTCGACCAACAATCAGTGGATAAAACTAACGTTGAAACGCTAAATGTTTTTTTTTTCTTTTTCTGTATACAAAAATATGAGTTAGTAATTAATATTTGAGTGATGGGGGGGGTTACTATACACAGATTCGAAAAAGTTGTCCAAAAACAAATGAAAGCAAAGGTAAGGTAAGTTACATTTCTACCTAACTGGATAATTGCTCAGTATTTTTATGTAAGGTAAAATGTTTAATCGGCTGGAAAAACAGAAATGGTTGCAGACTGTTGAATACGTTAAGTTTGGGAAATTAAGCGTAAAACTAACAACTATACAATAGAGTGTCAGAAACCCACCGAATATATGTTACCATGGCATAGGCTGACATAATCGGTAGGTTTGTGACAGTATTTTGTATAGTTTTTTAGTTTTAACTCACTTTCTCAAACTTAACATAATCAACAGTGTCCGCCACCATTTGTATCTTTCAAATACACCGATAAACACTGTTTTTCGAGCTGACTAAACATTACATTAAATGAAAAGTGTTTGTATTAACAGATACAAAGAAGTTGTAAAAAAATGAATATATAACAAATAAATGTTATCAAAGGCAAGAAAAGTAAATGTTCTACCTAACTGGATAAGATTGTAGTGTTTTTATGTAATGTATAATGTTTAATCAGTTCAAAAACATGCAGTGTTTATCGGTATATTTGAAAAATACAAATGGCGGCAGACTGTATCGAACACGTTAAGTTTGGGGAAATTTTGGGAAAATGAGTTTAAACTAAAAAAAACTATACAAAATACTGTTAGGAACTCACTCAATATATGTTACTGTGATGTAGGCTGACATATAATCAGTGGTTTTAAATTTTGATCGATACAGGTAACGACTTTTAAGAGTCCCTTTTAGTGATTACCTGGTTTGAGGATATTATACAACTAAATGGCAAATCTGCCCCAAAAATCCGGTATTATTTTACATTAAGGCCCGTCTCATGTTCGTATATAACGAAATATTTTATTGTAGATTTCAGTGTACTAAAAACGAATCTGCAAACCGTTTCCGTCGCAAAAAGAAAGTTTTCATGATATGAAGAAATTACTTTTTCGAAAAGTGGGTGATCACTTTTAAATTTAAATTTAACTTAGAATGAGCATCCACTTTCTGGCCACCTGAGAGAGGGGCAATTTTCTCTGTGGGGGTGGGGGGTTGGCGGCCGACCCCCCGCCCCTCCAACCAATTTAAGCAGGTAATTTTAAAGGATTTTCCAAGGGTAGAAAGAAAGCCCCCACCCCAAATATCGTGGCCACAAAGTGGGAGATCATTTTACGTTAAATTATTATGGAAAAGTGATCCTTCACTTTTTTAAACTAACATTTCTTCATATCTTGGAAACTACTCGTTTGCCTTAATTATAAAGGTTATTTTCGTTTTCAGCGACCCCGAAAACCTAAAGGAGTGGTAATTTTAAAGGAATTTTCGAGGATGGAGTAATTCCTCATATTTACCTTTTTTTTTTTTTCAATAACATAAGAAATTAAGAATTAGACAAATTTATGGGGCTAATGCACTTACCGATCCATACTATTTTTTAAATCGTATTTCCAAGTTTAATTAAAGTTTTTTTTTTATTCAATTGTATTCTAAATAATGTTAATGCTTCTGTACTGTTCCTTGTCGGCTTAAGTTTAATTATTGTTTATTAAATTGTTAGGTGAAAGTCCAGAATAGTTACAAAACACCCTCTTCTCCCCATGTTAAGAATGGCTTTTTAAATAATAACGTTATTATTTCAGCACGGATCAATAAGTGCACGAAAAGCATTCATATTTTAGAATAGATGCAAAACTCCCTCCCCATGTTAAGAATAGCTTTTTAAATAACGGTATTATTTCAGCACGGTACCTTCTCTGCATAAGTACTATCTTTTGTTTATAAAACTGTTAGGTGAAAATATAAAATAGTTACAGAACACTCTCCCTTTCCCATGTTAAGAATGGCTTTCTTAATAGCGTTATTTCAGCATAGTACCTTCTCTGCATAAGTACCATGTTTTGTTTATTAAATTGTTAGGTGAAAGTACAATACTCATGCAGAGAGTGATCCGTGTTGAGATAATAACGTTATTATTTAAAAAGCCATTCTTAACATGGGGAGGGGAGGGTGTATTTTAACCTTACAATTGAATAAAAAAACATATAAAACTAATTAAACCTGGAAATACGATTTACAAAATAGCGCGGACAAAAAAAAAAAAAACCTGTACTTTACCAACGAATCTTATATCGAAAAACAAAAAAAAAACTCAAAAAGCAAGCGACAAACTTTATTTTGGCCTTATATAATAAAGAAAAGATGTGTAAATTAAAAAATTTGGAAGATAAACAAATGAAATATGTTTTTTTTTTACTTATCGAGTTAACAGAATATGAAATCTTTCGTCAATTCGTGGCTGTGAAATGAATCGAACCGGAAGTTCAGTTTTATCAACAGAACAGATTCGCAGTAACGGTTAAAAAAATATATTTATTTTATTTAATATTTTATTTTTAATAATTCGCGAGGTAAATTTATTTTAATAACATAAAAACATACCTCGACTCTAAAAATGGGTTGTCTGAAAATTTCAAATAAATTTGTAACGTAGAAATATGGTTTTATTCGTTTAGAACGAACCAACTTTACATATATATATATATATATAGATAGATATATATATATGTATATATATATATATATATATATATATATATATATGTATATATATATTGTTTTACGCATGCTCTTGAGTAATCTAATGTACTCCTGCTAAGGTCATATTTTCAATTTTGACCTCTTAGCCGCTATTTCTACAGGCTTAAAACCAAATAAGCAACTGTTCCCGAGGTCTAAATACTCTATATATCAAGTTTAAAGTCTGTAGACGAAATATTCAGAGAGAAGTTTTGTAGAGAAGTTTCGCACACAAATTCACTTATATATCCATATATCTATAAAAGTGATATATATATATATATATATATATTGAATCTTATATGTTATATGTTCAGTACCGTTCACAAACACACACACATATATATAGATAGATATGTATATATTTATGTAGAAATGTATTTTCTTATAATATATCCCAATCCTTAAGAAGCTCAATGTATATTCATATATATATATATATATATATATATATATATATATATATATATATATCGTTTTATGTTATCTGTTCGATACCATTCACAGAAGCACACACACACACACATATATTAAATTCATGTTATCTGTTCGATACCATTCGCGTGCACACACACACACACACACACACACACACACACACACATATAGATATATATTAAATTTTTGTATATTATGTGTTCGATTATTCATACATTTTATTGTTGCAACGTATTTCTCTTCGGTCTATTTTTAATGGTAATAAAACAAACAAGATCGATAAAAATATTACATTTTTCGTTTAAAAATTTTCTATTTTTCTATTTTTCGCTTTTTAATTTTTTCAGGAAATCTCTTCCGAAAATTTGTCCACGTCTACATTGACGTCTCATAATATTTTAATGACTTTTGCTATTGCCACAGGTAGGCGGTAGAGTTCATACCATTTTTTCTTTATAATTCACACTATGATTCCAAAGTGTCCCATAATGTAGTTGGGGGTGAAACTATCACTTAGAAAACAGCAATTCTTCACTCTTTGTCAGAAATATCGCTCATGGAATATGAGGATTAAACGATAATATAAGGAAAGCGAACGTATATCCAAGATCCAGTTTCTATTTTAATACGATTAGTCTGTTGTTTTAATCGGATTCCACGCAAGAATTTATCTAGTCTGGTGGCGTGCTAGCTTAGTGCTGTTACTTGAGATAACATCAGTCGGAGACGGCGCATTATTCATCGTCTGAGTCAATTTACAGCTGTGTTTGGGCTTCAAATATTTTATTATTTTTAATCTTTGGTCAGGGATCGGGTGAAGTATCCTCGTATGAGGTTGTACAAAGAAAATGAAGACACAAGAAATTAGAGGTCTAGTAGTGGGTAATATATAAAAAATGCATTCTTGGTTGCACAAATCCGCTCAAACGCGCCAAGGTTAAGATTAAACCAGTGTCGACAGAAATCTGTCCATTTTTTTTAGCGAAGTCGACTGGGGTCCTTATTCCATATTTCGTCCGGTAATTCAGATGTCTGCAAATAAGAGAAGTAATCAAGTGTTTCTTCTTAATCAGCCAGCGATTAAACGCCAGTTGTTTGATTGATCCTTTTCGCGTCGATCGATATTTCTAATACTGGGCAACAAGAGCAAAAAAGATAACTTTTTTTTTAATGAAAATCGCTTCAGACAGGCCATGAACTCACTTGATATAAGAAGCAAAAAACAAAACAAAACAAAAGCACTGCTTCAAGGTTAGATAAATACGAGCTGACGATAAGTGGTAGATGTAATAGTTTTGGATCCAGAAACCAGCGATTCTCCCCCTTTGTCAGAAACATGTCTCATGAAATGTGAGGACTAACGAATAGCATGAAGGAAGTAATAGTTTGTAACGTTACACACGCGTTAACATGTAGAGACCCGGGGCCCAACACGAGAAGAGTACGGCGCAAAGAACATAGGATAAGTAATAACTCGACTTTTGTAACAACGATATTTATTTCCTGAATAGAACGTGATCGTGACCCATTTTCTCCGACCTTTATCGTCTCTCTCTCTCTCTCTCTCTCTCTCTCTCTCTCTCTCCTTTTTATTTTTATTATTGTGATGTCATTCGCACACGGCTCGGTATTTGCAACCGCGCTTTTTTACAAGTTATCTACTCTCCTAAAGACCCTTGCTCTCTATTTCTACATTTTCAATAGAGACATTGCTAGTCTCTCTCTCTCTCTCTCTCTCTCTCTCTCTCTCTCTCTCTCTCTCTCTATTCTGTGGTTATTTTTATAGAAGGTACTCGACTGAGCTCCAATCTCTGTTTTCCCTTTTGTAAGGCATCCACAGTAAGAACGCGTGTTGCTGCAATAACAGAAAAAAAACAAACTCTTTCCTACTTCTATATGTGCAAAGGGTCTGGCGGAACGTCTATGCAAGACTCTCCCGTCCGTGGAACACATTAGCGCCGGACTGCTTCCCTACTACTGATTATAAATCAGCTGTCTCCAAATTCAATGTAAACAAATTCCTTCCAATAACTAATCAAACGTAATTAATACAATTGATCAATGTTAGAACTCCCATAGTGTTCCTCATCTTTCGGCTGGTAATCATTATGTCCCATTGATCGTTATACTTGAATCATAATAAAAAAACAAAACAAATAACAAAAAAAAAAACATTGACTGCTTTTACAAAATGTTATTGCGGGAATTTATTTTGGCTTTGATGTTTTTAATGTGTTTCCTTTCAATGCAAAAGGTGGAATCTACCGACTTAGAAGTGAAATAGCCCGTGCGTGTCTAAAGTATTTCGTTTCCTCCATTCCGCCATTTCGATCAGTCGGAACTTGTGTAGGAACCTGTGTCTAGCATTAACTATTCTGCCAATCTTTTTATGCGATATCGTTCTTACGAGTCTTTCTGATGTCCCAGAAACAAGCAATTGTCTTTCAGATTATGGTAAGCGACCCTTTTCAAAGATTGCATGAGGTGTCTGGCGCCTTTTTTCGTTGTTATTATTGTTATTGTTATTTCGATTATTATCGACGGCATATACTATTTTTCAAATGTGTCTATGCACTCTTGCACGAGGCTTTGCCTGTCAGTCGAACTTTTATTTAATTTTAGGTATAACCGTTCACATCTTGTGTTAATCGGATTATTCACACAATATTTCGGTCGATGTAACCTCCGATCTTTTCAAGTCTATTTTATTGAACTCTGTAATCTTTCTGTCAAACTCGGGTATCTGCACGGAATTTCGAACGGGGGATAACATGCTCTCGTTCCATTAGCCATGACTGGGTGGAAATCCTAACTTAATTCGCAATTGTGTTTTGAGTGTCTCCTGCACTGAAAATTGAAACTTTAAACACCAGAAAAGTGTCACTATAAGTTACCTTAAATAAGTTTCCAGACACTTTTGTACAGACATGTAAAATTGTTGTAGAGTCTTGAAAATTCAATATATTATTTCTATACATCTTATGAGATGACTGACCAAATTTTATGATTTCAGGTTATAATAGACAGCTACAGAAGGAATTGGAATACACCCTACCAAAGCCTGATTATCACAGTTGATGGATTTCAAAATGCAATCTAGATGTAAGGACACATTGGAAGAACGATTTGCAATAAAATTCTGTTTTAAACTTGGAAAAATGCCACAGAAACGTATGGAATGCTTCAGACTGCTTTTGGACCATCTTGCATGAATCGAGCATCAGTTTTTGAGTGGCATAAGAGATTCAAGAATGCAGGGAGTCTGTGAGGGACGATGAGAGGCGTAAGAGGAGTAAAGAAGTCAGAACACCAGAGTTGATTGGCCAAATAAAGCAATTCATGGATAAAAACTGTTGTGTGTCTATAGAGAGAATAAGTGCACAGTTTGATGTCAGTGTGGGAACTGTCCAGACAATTATTCGTGAGGAACTGAAGATGCAGAAGATTTGTGTGATTGTAC
>NC_136514.1:31719114-31724114 GCF_053919585.1 Euprymna scolopes | reverse complement strand
GAGATGCCATAAGATAAGCACTCGGCCACAGATTTCAAAGCTTACTGCTGAAATGCAACACAATACAGCTGATTAGTTTGATTGAATAGCTTTTCAAACTTACGATAATAATATTTTAGAAATGTATGCTCGTTTTGTAAATCCAGGTTGGACTAATGTGCTTTCATTGGGTAATAAATAATTACAGAATGCCTCCAATGAGTATCCAAAATTGATAATCGAAAAAAAAAATCCAATTAAAGAAGAACATCCTTATATAGCCTGATATCACAAGTGAGGTTTTATCACCGCACAACTGGAAGGGTTCGGCGTATAAAATCAACAGTAGGCTTTGTGACAGGATGGATTATGGCAAGTCACACCGGGTGTTGTTAGAGAGAAAACGTCTATAACTTTTGTTTTAATTTTGTACATTTCTTTAAAAGAAGTGTGGTCGGTTAAAATTCCGGTAATAGACGAGAGAGCAGTATAATTATTTTGTCTGTAAAATGATGACATTTCAGGTGGATATTTTGTGGTAGGCCGAGTGACACCGTAGATTTACATGTGAAACCGACATTTGATGACCCACCTGAGTCGATGTTACGGTGAGAACATACCGCCTGGGAATTGTCGATATGCAACGGGGTGGAACGGGGAAGTAATCGTGTCTGAGGATAGAGAGACGTGGGACAGTTGATTGGTCAGAGAATTCACCTCACCACCCTCCGTCTGAGGTTATGAAAACGCGTGCGGAGCGATTTTGGAGTGAATTTTTGCTGTTCTCGTGGAGATTGTGAAAGTGACCCCCCGCCCCGCTCGACCGCGCTGTCTCGAATGGACTACCCAATAGTAAAGAAAAACTCTCTTTCCTCTTCCACTCTTTCAAAACAGGACTAATTTGTCGACTGCTATAACTTTAACTAACGCATTAACCGGATGCTGAAAGAAAAAGAGAGAAAGAAAGAACAATCCAAACGCACGTGAACGATTTTCTTATTGCTCCTATTTACAATGCCTCACCACGGGACAGAGTTAGACACCAGGGTCGTTTTTTAATGTGGAGAAAAGGAACAAAAATTAAAATTGTCTCAGTCGTGAAGGATTTCTCCTCCACTGACAGAGAAGAAGAGATTGAAGTGCAGCATCTGAAGAACAGATACTACACTTTGAGATATTAAATCCTTTATTCATGTTAAAAATACATTGAAAATGAACAAAAAACTTAGGCACATGGCCAACTCAAAAGGGGGGATTGTGGGTGTCGTTGGTCATTCTTGTCACTCCAGAACTAAACAAAATCAAAAGTTTCTCCCAGCTAGTATCTTTCACCATAATACCACATTCACCCTTTCATACTGGGGGACATCCTACTTAACTCCCAATTTTTTTTAAAACATTTTTTATTGACGTGTAAAAACAAAACAAGATAACAATAAAAATGATACAATAATTCATTTGTGTCGAGGGTGGGGGGGGGGGGGAAAGGGGGGTAGTAGAACCCTCCCAACCCCGTACTTTGATCCTGGCCCGAAGGCCAAGTATTTATTTGCTCCCCCACCGAGCAAATTAGGAACAATGCCGATTTTTAAAGTGAGGAGTGAAGGGGAAATGGGGACCAACTCCCCGGGAAGTAGGGGAGCTGGATAGTGACAATTGGTATGAAGGTTTGCCCCTACATTGACCAAGGTCTTATATGTGGGATTGCTCCCACATATGGTCTTTGCTTGCAGTATCTGCCGGAACAGATACTACACTTTGATCTTGTCCCGAAGGCCAAGTAATAAGACTGCTAATGTTTTATTTTCGTATTGCTGGATGAATTTTCTTTGCATGATTTTTTTTTGTTTTATTTTCTTCTACAAAGTTTCAATTATCACTTTGTTCGCTGAATATAGATTCTTGTAGATTGAACTTGGACGTCATCGTCATTTTTCTTTTACCGAATAGAATGTGATTTCACATTTATTTCAGTGGAAACCTTCCTGCATCGGAGAACAGCGAGTGGGGAATTGAACAGTCGACACTCGACTTCAGCTCGAAGTGAATTCCGAATCCGATAAAGTTCTTTTTCTTATATTTGTGACCTATTTGAAACTTGCGAACTCGAAAGGAACCCTTTTCGGATTTTTCTTTTTATGTGAACTATTTGAGTACTAGGGGCTCAAAGATCGCATCGGTCATACGAACTCTATAACTGTTGCGTCCGACATTTGACACGGTCTGTCAACGGGGTCGCGATGTGGCCACTTAATATAAGACAGAGGCACGTTCGAAATGAATGTTTCTGTTAGGAGCAAAATTGAACGATGGTGCATGACTTTTGCATTTTTTAACTTTCATTCAAGCCATCTTTATATATAAAAATAATTTACAAAATCAACAGTAGGTTTTCTACAGTATAATGTAGACTACAATGTATTGTAGACTAAGTCACTGCAGAGATGCACGTGAATTTTCTTTCTGGTGCACCGCGGTGGGCCATCGTCTTGAGTAGGTAATCAATCGATTTGATTGAAAAAAATAGGCGATTTCACCAATTTCGATGACAACAAAAGGATTGGAAGTATGGAACATTCGTTGACCCTCATTCAATCCCGGATAACGTCGGGTGTCCGTGCTAGTATATAAATTTTTTTTTTAAATTTAAAAATCGTTAAAATGAGTTGATGTGAATGTAATATTACTATGTGTTTTTTTTTTGTAAGTCAAACGAGCATTCTAATGAAAATAAACAAAAATTAAACAAGATACAAGAAATTTCAGTTTCTTCTTAAGATCCCGTAAGTTTAAGTGTTGATCTTTGACTTTTCTACGATCAAATTTGAATTAGTCTTCTTAAGATATAACCCTTATATTCTGATTTTGTTCTTCGGAAGACGACATTAAATTGTTGCAAATTGTATTATAGACGTGTTATTTGGATTCTTCGGACTATTCTTCTTATCTGGAGTGTTATTTTTACAACATTTTGGTCAATGTAATCTCCGACCTTCTTCAAGTGAATCTTGTCAAACCCGGGAATCTTTTTGTCGAACCATAAATCTTTGCGCAGGAAATCGTGGCGTAGCGGATAAAGTACTTTGTAAATTCAGTTCCAAGTTACATTTTTCTAGAGGTTGAAGATGTAATTCCCGGTGTGAGCAACACTCAAAATACAATTGAGAATTACTTATGACTTCTAACAAGTCATGGCTGACGGAACGAGAATATTCTCGTCACATAGATTAAGTAAAGGGTTCCGTTCGAAGTTCCTTACAGATTACTGTATTCAACAGAACGATTCCTGCGTTTAACAGAAAAATTCCTGAGATCGATAAGATACAGCTGAAGAAGGTCGGAGGTTACATCGACCGAAACGGTGTAAAAAATAACATAATAAACGAAAACAGTAGTCTGAATACTACAAGCATTAGAACCCCGGGATACGGTGGCCCTAGGATACGTTTTTTGTCAGGTTAGAATGTGGAATACGATGTTTTTCCAGCCCCTGGTTACGGTATTTGCTTACGGTGTTATTTATAATGTTCTTTGATTATATACATGTGTATTATATATTGTACTGTATTTTGTGACTAATTTTTAATGCCGTATCCCGGGGTTCTACTGTAACCCTTATCTAAAAAATCAAAAATCTAGTATTCTAGACATATACTCATTATATCCTTACTCTAATATATTAAGTAGACATAAAGTGATGTAAATTGTTTTTTTCAGGGGAGGTAATTAAATCAATCCTGAGGCGAGTATTGTTCAAGTATTTGTAGCTGCTACACGGAGAACGACGAGTCGCTCTGATAGCAAATATATAATCTAATTAAACGAACTCTTCGAAAATTATTCAGACATTCAAATAATCCAATCTTTGAGAACGAACCAATTTGCCATTCTTGTCTTGGACATGCGCAAATAAGAACGGGACAGTCTCTGAAATCGGGGATTGAATTTCCGAAGTGAAGATTGCAATGTAAATTGATCGCTATGCGTAAAGCAAGAATCTACGGCTGCCATATTTCATTACAATCTAAGCTCCTTACGCTATTGATTTCTAAGTATTTGCATTCGGATATTGCATAATTATGGATATTATTTGGATTATTCGGACTGCTGTTCCAATTTGGGTGGTATGTTCCTGTTCAGTCACCGGAGCCCCTTCCCCCTCCCTCCTGAGCTTTACCTTCTCTTTCAGAAGATTTTCATTTATATTACATAGATTATTCGGACTATTGTTCTCATCTTGAGTGTTATTTTTATAAACTTTCTGTCGATACAACCTCCGAACTAGTCGAATTCGGGAAGCTTTCTGTCAAAATCGGGAATCTGCATGAAATTTTGTACAGAACCGTTTTATTTTAATCTACAAGGTAGCATGTTTTCTCATTCTGTCAGCCATGACCGGGTAGAATTCCTAATTAATTCACAAGTGCATGTTAGTGTCTCCCGCATTGTAGACTGAACTTTCAACCTTCAGAAGAATGTAACTTACAACCGAATTATATCAAATACTGTATTCACTACTGGCGGGTCGAAAAATTCAAGTATACATACAACTGCAAATTACTTAGGACTTCTATCCAGTCATGGGTGACGGAACAAGAGCATGCTACCTCGGACGAATTAAATAAACGGTTTTGTTCGAAATTCCGTGCAGATTGCTTAGTTTGATAGACAGATTCCCGAGTTCGACAATACAACTCAAAAAATGTCAGAGGTTACACCGAGGAATGAAACGCAAGATGAGAACAGTAGTTCAAAGAATCCAAATAATATGAATTATTAATCCTCATCTAAAAATTCCAAAATGTAATTTTATTATAAAAAATAATGCTTTTGATCTTACTCAAGAGACAATGCATACCCTCTATAAGAGTGCATGCGCGTGTAATTGTAAAGCAAGTGGCGCGTAATCACTAGAGTTAGGACAACAGCATATTCTTTTCATTGTTTTGACTCTCGAGTGTATATCCGTTGATAACTTATATGATTTTATATAGTGATGTGGTTCTCAGTTGATTAACTGT
>NC_136514.1:31669114-31714114 GCF_053919585.1 Euprymna scolopes | reverse complement strand
GTAGATGTACGAAGCAGAACGGAAAATGAACGAAACGAAATGATACGAAAAGTTTCGTTTCGTTTTCGTACAAAAAACAAAAAATGAAAATAAATGAATATATATATCTTGAACGAAACGGAGCGAAATAAAATGTATCTAATCCTGCAAAATCCCGTTCTATACGTAAAGCCTCCTATTTTTTTGTTCAACTCAATATAGGATATGAGCAGTACCATTAAAACCAGCGATTTTTTTTTTGTGTTTCAGAATTTAAAGGCGTGTCTTTACTTCTGACGCACGCCTATGACCGTGGTTGCTTTTTTTATAGTCTCAAACCTTCAATATCTGCAACAAATTTATATTTTATAGTGGATTTTTAATGTACGAGAATATGTTCCAAAAGTAATGCCTCCTATTTTTTATTATGGTCGAATGGATCCGAATGAATTGTAAATTGCATTGCTAGAATTACTGAGGTTATGCATTCATTACTTGAAAGTTGAATCGCTCTGTTGCAGATATTGACGGTTTGAGACTATAAAAAAGCAACCCCGGTCATAGGCGTGCGTCAGAAGCAAAGACACGCCTTTAAATTCCTGGTACAAGTGCATTGAGAATGTTGGTGCTAATGTAAAAAGCTAAATTTAGGTATTTAAACTTTGAAACGTTATTGTGAAATGGGAGGCAAAATCCATTCGCTAGCAGTAAATAATCTCCCCTATAAGCAGGTATATTATTTACGACAAGGCAACTGCTTACCTGTCTATCTTTGGCTGCCCTATTGGCGCCTTAAATTAGAAAAAAATCCGGTCGACTTCTCCAAGATGGGAAGGGGGTATCCAAAAAGCACGGAAAGCACGGCTGGCTACGCTCTTGCTTCAAATCGACCATTTTGAAATACAAATAAACTTCAAAATAGGTGGAACACCCTGTATATAAGGATTTTCCAACTGAGGTTCCTTAACAACTTGCCAAGAATTCATTCATTTTTCAGTTTTCCTTCAACCCCCAAACCCTTTCTTATACACGTATGGAATTGTAAATAAACTAGAAAAAAAGGATCCAATTATGCGCTTGAAGCTGTTGGCAGAAAAATATGTTAACTAGGAATCGCTCCAGACAAGGCATGAAGCTACTTGATGTAAAGGGCTAAAAATACTATTTTAAAGTATAAATAAAAATAGCCTACAATAAGTATTAGATGGATATATCTCGACCCAGAAAATAGCAATTCTTTCCTCTTTGTCAGAAACTTCACTCCTGGAATGTGAGGACTAAAGGACAAAACACGGGAAGTTAGAGTTACTAAAATGCCCAAGGTAAACTCAATGTCTACTTAAATGTCAATAAATTTGAGAAAGACATATTTAAAAAAATTTAAATCGGTTACAAAAAGAAAAATATATTCATTATGACGGAGAAATAAATAAATAAGATTGTAAAATATTTTCTGATGTAGGTGTTCCTCGAGACATCACTATTATGGGAAGGTTTCCAGGAAGGTAAAAAGGTTGAGAAGCAGTGCTGTATTTTGATGTTTCCTTTTCGTGATAATCACGCCCCCCTTTCGCCTCAGTCGCATCGACTTTATAGTTTCATACCGAAATAGCTTGTAATAAAAAAACGATAGTTGTCAGCGTTCGTACGACTTATTACATTCCGACCTGTTCAGTTCGGTTCCAAGAACTTAACATTTCTGCCCTTCTTTTTGTTACATAAAAAGAGAATTAGTAAATGAAAATAAAATCAGCGAAAACGGGAATCGAACCCTGGAGATAAGTTTTAAAAGACAATAGGTTTTAAATGGAATGTACAGTAAATTGTTGATTCTGATAAAATATTTAATAAATACAAATTTGGCTGGAAACTATGCACATTGTTAGAAATAATGTGCATAATAAAATATGGGTTATATGAATTAAATAAGGAGGTTAAATTCCTTTGTAAAACAACAAAGGAAATTGGGAAATTTCCTGGTCATCAGAATGTTTCAAAAACATGCAAATCGCGCATGTTGATGACACGTGAATTATAGTCATGTTGGCCAGACATACATGTGATTTCTCAATATAGGAAAGAGTTCGAAGTTAGAGTGAGAGAGAGAGAGAGAGAGAGAGAGAGAGAGAGAGAGAGAGAGAGAGAGAGAGAGAGAGAGTCAGAGGGTCGAAGAGTCAAGAGAGGTTCAGACCGAACCTTGGCACCGTCTGGAAGCGAGAGGTTTTTAGAAAAAGAAGATGTAACGAAGAAACTTTGAATTCCTGGATGCAAAGCCATTGACCGGCCAATTCGAAGAAATAAATGATCATCATGTTTTACATAACTGCCGTCTTCTGTGTTCATCATTACAACGAGAAAAGGTATTGTCCATTTATGTATAAGAACCATTTGATAAAATCATCATCTAAAAAATATGTGTTAGAAAGAATGTGTCAAACTATTTATGTTATATAAACACTCCCGTTTCATACAGAACTGTCAAAAGCATAAATGTCAATCTCTCGGTCTATCTGTCTAGATATCGAATCGCCTCTCAAAGTGTATTTATATGTACTCTCTCTCTTTATATGTACTTGTTAATGTCTCCATCCCATCTCTTACAATATGAACATCTCAACAATATGAACACTCACAATGAATATATATAATAACTAGCATCTCTTTCCAACAATATGATTAATCTCTCACTAAGACTCTTACTCTTCTTATAACATGAACAACAAAAGAACGTTCATCATTCTAATAATAACACAAAATACAACATTTTTATAATGTTTTTATAACGTTTTCTTGGGGGGGGGGAGACTTCAGAGATATGCGAATCAATGCATATCAAATTACATTTATCATATTCGTATTTAATAGTGCAGCAAACGTGATGAGCCAGAAGTTTAAAAGAGTGGGGGGGGGGAATAATCTTAACTTAATATATCGGCATCATAAAAAGGTAATTGTAGCTTAGCGTATAGTATCTCCTTTTTCTATGTGTATCTTTTCTTTTTCTCCCCTACCCCCCTCTTTTTGCTGATATTTCGGTCACCATTTTTTCATCCTTTTCTCATATTGTGTCTTCTTTTCTTTCCTGTCCTTCTTTTTTTCATTATTAATAACATTTGAGATTTGGAATCTTTTCATTAATCTTTTTATTTTAATTATTTTTTCAGTCCTGGAAACTTTTTTTTTTTTTTTTAATAGCTAGTAACTTATCTATTTGTTTATAAATTGATTCACTGCAGCCCAAAATCTAGTCTGGTTATTTTCATGATATTCTCTGACTGTCATTTCGTTTTTAACTGGCGGCTGTGATTTCAGTATTTCTCAATCGCCATCGGATTGTATTGTTGATGATATTTAGACCTTGTGGAGTACAATTTCATCATACTTATTAACGTTTAAGATTTTTCGATAATCTTTTCACGTTTGGGATTGCTTGCCCTCCATTGTAAATAGATTCATTAATTATTTCTATTACTTGGATTCTTCGGACTACTGTTCTCATCTTGAGTGTCATTTTCACAACGTTTCTCTCGATGTAACCTCCGACCTTCTTCAGGTGTATATTGTCCAATTCTCGAATGTTTCTGTTGGAATCGGGAATTTGAACGGAACCCTTTACTTATTTCACGGGAATAGCATGCTCTTGTTCCGTAAATCATGACTGGATAGAGGACCGAAGTAATTTGCAATTGTATATTTTTTGGGTCGCCACGACTGAGAATTTAACTTCAACCTTCAGGAGAATATTATTTTTTACAACTGATTTTTTCCAGGTACTCTAACCACTGTGAAATGTTTTAATGAGATGAGAACAGTAGTTCGATGAAATCCAAATAATACGAATAACCAATCCACATCTAAAAAATATAGAAACGTAATAATAATAATAATAATTTGATTTTCCAAATTTTCACAGTTCACACTTGGATTGCTTACGCTTGGATTCCAGATTCTTCCTTTAGCTTCATCGATACTAGTTCAATAACTGATTGATTGCCTGGTTAATTTATTGATTTTAATTTGTTATTTTGTTGAAAATGCCTTTTATATTCCACAAAAATAACAAATAAATGACGAAAGTCTATATTCCAAATGTCCAAATTTTAAACTTTAATGATAATGTAACAAAATTAAAAATAATTGCAACTTCTTTCCCAAATTTCGGATTTTGTAATCAAGCCCATTTATGCCTTTATTTTCTTCTAAAATTGATATGTACTTTATGTGTCTGGTAGTATTCTTAGACAGGTTTTGTATCGGAATGCGTCTGATAGATATCAAAAAATCCGATTAAGAAACGAACAGTCCGATTGTGACCAAAGTTAACACTCTTATATAGCCTAACATCACGAGGGCATTTGAGAAGTTTTATAACCGCACAAGCAGAATCACTCATTGTATCAAATCAACAGTAGGTTCTTTGATAAAATAAGAGCTTGTTCGAAATTAATGTTTCTATTTAGAGCACAATTAAACCATGATACTTTACTTTTGCATTTTAAACTTTAATACAAGCCATTATATAAAATAATTTTATAATATCAGCATAAGTTCTCTACAGTGTATTGTAAACTACAATGTATTGTCGATCAAGTCATAGCGATGAGGCACGTGAAGCTTCCTTTCCGATGTGTCCCCGACTAGATCAGGCAATCAATCGATTTAACCGATTTCGATGACAATAAAAGTATTGGAAGTGTAGAACATTCGTTGATGCTCATTCAATCCCGGGCAACGTCGGCTGTTCCTGCTAGTGCCCAATAAACGGATAGTCTACTAGAAATCAGAATAGATGGTACCTCCTAAACATGACCTTATGTTAATCGTGCATGGTGGTGTAGAGGGTAAGACAATTTTAGAAAAAAATAACAAAGTCGATCCATAAAAAAGTAAACTTCATGACGTTTTTGAATTTTTGACATGAGGATTGGTCATTCGTATATATGGAAAACAGGCAAACGGAAGAGAGTCCCACAGGCGTGCAGTTCTAAGAAAGAAGTTTTGTTCATGGGATCTACATTTAGGTTTAGGCACAGATAAAGAGTGTGCGAAATTATTGATAGTGGTTTTGGCTAGACAAGTGTTTTTCCGTGAAAGTCTTGAGAAGGAGGACCATAGATTGAAGTTCAGATGAGCACTTGCCATGAAAATAATGACCAAGCAGAGACAGGCTCGCAACGTCTCTTCTGTGGGAAAGAGGTTGCAGGGAAGATAAAAGGGAACCCCTACTAAGCTACTAAGTCTATTTTGAACTCTGTCCAGGTAAGATAGGCTGCTTCTAGCAGCTCCTGTCCAGATGTGGCAACAGTACTCCATCGTTGGCCGTACCTATAGGTAGAGAATTGCATCAGGAGTGAGATATCTACGGGAGCGGTAGAAGGATCCACCATTTTTCCAGCGACCTTGGCAATGGATTTGTTCCATTTCAGATCAGGAGTAAAGTTCAAGCCCAGAAACTTTTCAAAGCATAAAGCCTCCAAGACGAGAGCCATTCATTTCAATTGATGCCAGATGGGCATCAGAGCGTTGATGATGTAAAGATACAAGCCACCTCTTTCCCCATTGTACCACGTTCTTAAGATCAGAGAAGAGAGAACTAGAGAGAACTTGGTCGCTTGCGTTCTTTGATGTGCTACCATAGATGGTAATGTCATCAGCATAAATGTCTACGAATGATGTAAGGATGTGATTTGGAAGATCTTGGCTGGTGTATCAACCCGTAGTCTTTCACTCTTAGACAGGGTCCAAAAAAGTCTTAAATCCAATACATCCTGCACTATCGGTCAAGCTATAACTTCTGTCTCATCGCAACAATGTCGCATCCATGTACCTGTTTTACAAGTACTTTAATGGAATGTGCTATGATCAATTCATAGCGTTTGTGCATCCCCCGATGTACCAACTAACCCAGCAAACAGAAAAATCTCACCCTTTTCACTGTTGAGGTCCCTAGATGCCGGAAAACGTTCTTCTTTAATATTTTCGTCACTCGGAAAACTGGATATTCCGTTTTTTCCTTGCCCCCGTAAGTGTACTAACCTGCTGAAGTTTAAATGTAATATAAACAAACATCTTACTGTTTAACTCCCCATAGTCCCCTGTTAGAGACGATTCCAAATATTAACTATTTACATTCCAAATGGGAATATGACTTGCTTGGGGTTAAAGAGTTTTTTTTTTTTTTTTTTTTTTTAGAAAAAAAGATCTGCTCTTTTTTACTTCCGGTTTCTGTTGTTCTTTGGTTGGATAATTATACATGGTCAAACAGACAAGAAAGTCGTTCTAAACATAGAGAAAGGGAGGGGACTGTGTGGGTAGAGTGGGACTGTGTGGGTAGAGTGGCGTCTTGGTTATGGCCAAGAATCAAATTAACATTTAATGTAAATTGTGTATAAAGTTAATTCTTTAGCAGAGAAATAAAATGAAAAAAAAAAAAAGAAATATGAAATATGGATAATAAAATCGCAAATAAATTAAACAGAGGAAAATGAAAGGATCATTATGTAGCAAATGCTAAATAAAAACACAAGTTTTGTCAATAAAAACTTGCGAAAAACTAAATTTATATCAAAACATTTTTATACAAAATATAAAGATATTACTCGCATTTTCAATTAGTTATACAAACACGTGTTTCTTAAAGAAGTTGGATTAGTCGTCACAAGTTAAAAATGTTCATAGTGTGAATATATGCGTGTGGGCAATATGTGTATGTGAGTATTCGGCAGCGTAGCATTATGTATATGTGTTTGTTTAACTTGCTCTTATTAATGGGTGTATAGCTGTGAGTAACAATTCGTTTCTGTTCGCCTGACTATGTAGGAATCTGCATGAAAGATAAAGAAAGCTTGTATGTGAGTCATTGAGTTCTTTTCGCCTCCTTGCCGGCCAAAGGCACTGTCAGGGATATTGGTTGGACGTACTTGGGCTCTTCTGTGTAGGTGCGGCTTCTGGAATTTCTCTTTTTTATCTCTAGCCTTTGGTTGTTTGTTTTATAAGTGTTATGGTGTTAAATGATAATAAAAATGAAAGGAACACAGGCCTTTTAGAAACAAACATGTATTCACATATATTACAGGCAAGGCCGGTTGAGCAATACCATTCCACAACTATAAGGCGTTTGCACACGACCTGCTTCGCCGCAACCAATGTCTGACTGCCGGGCACCGGTACTCGTTACCAGAGGAAGCGACGTCATGAGATAGTCTATTAATGCCATGGAGGAGCGTCTCCACAATAAGATTTTTAAAACTTTGCGCCAACTTACTATTTTCACTTATACGTGTTACTTTTTGTGGGTTTGAAACGATTTCCATTGGTTGCAAATATTTTGAGTTAACATGTTTCCGTGAAAACTTACTTGCTCTGGAAATTGAGGAAAAAAACGAATTCTATCGAAACAGAAAAAAGAGAGTGCGCAATTAGAGCTATTTGCTTTTTAGCGTTCGTATGAATAACTTTGCGATTCGGTCGCCACAATAAACAAAGTATTGGTTTTGACGTAGACCCGCACGCATGCCGCGAATATAACAACGTGTATTTTTTAAAGGAGTAAAATTGTATATTTTCTGAGATTTTTACCTAATACACATGTTGATATTTTTACAAAACAAAAATTTCGTTTTTGGCTGCTGATTCTGTATAATGCAATTGTACTCCGCTAGATGGCGAATGGCTTACGAATAGTTTAATATGAACGCTTTACCCTCGAGAAAATCGGGAGAGTAATCAAATGAAAAAACAAACATTTTTTTCGATTTCTGAAAATAGAAAATGAGGTGTCCGACTTCTAAATTTATAATTTTAGATCCGAATTTACTGTCATTTGAACTTGACCTTTACAACCAGAGATTTATTTCTGTAAACAGTAATTGTTGTTGTTTCTTCTTCTTCGTCTTCTTCTTCTTCTTCTTCTTCTTCTTCTTCTTCTTCTTCTTCTTATTATTATTATTATTATTATTATTATTATTATTATTATTACTATTTGTATAATCATTATGATTCTACTTTTTACCTCTTTTTTCAATTTTTCTTTTTTTAAACCTTTCTTATTTTTTCTTTTTCTTCTATATCTTTTTTTGCATGACCATTTCCACACTCATAATCTTTCTAAGTTCTTCTTTCTCTTCTTCTTTTTTCTTCCTCTTCTTCTTTGTCTGCTTCTAGGACTTGTTCTTCTTTACATTCTTTATGCAGCATCATTATCATTCTTCCTCCTCTACAACAACAGCACCAACTATAGATACTAATATTACAATTTTTTCCCTTTCTTCTTCTTTTTCTTCTTCTTCTTTTCATTCTGCTTTGACACTGCCAGTTCTATGTGGCAACGCTAAGTCAGCCATACAAATTGCATAAGTGGACAGTTACAGATATTATATATATATATATATATATATATATATATATATATATATATATGTATATATATACTAGCAAAAGTACCCGTCGTTGATTGGGTTCAAAAACAGCCTACAGAAAATGGAATCTGATTTATGAAAGTATGATAGGTTATGAAAAGGAAGGGTTGTAAAGAGATAGCTTCGAATTTGGGGGTATCAAAACCAAAGCAAAATATGATAAAAGTAAAAATAAAATAGATAAACCTCATAATTTATTATACCATACTTGTTCACACTGAAACACTTATCACAATATTCTGTGGATCTATATTAAAAAAAAACTTGTTAAACTTTGTGACATATTTCCATTCGATGGAGGTCAGGTGCGAACGAACACCCCATAATTTTATTACAAACTGAAACATAATTATCAAAGTATACTTACACAGATAGATATGAAAAGTCTTTATTAAAGTTTGTGCCTATTTCCATTCTATGGAGACCAGGCACGAACGCAAACCCCACAATTTTATTATACCACCCCTATTTAAGTTAAAACATACTTATCAAAGTATTCTTATGCACATCTATATAAAAAAACACCTGTAAACGTTTTTTTTTTTTAAATTTTTAAACTTTTTATTTCCATACTTTGTGGACCAGGCGCGAACGCAATGAACAACCATTTTGCCAGATCAAACATACCCATTCCTGTGTCTCAATTCATCTTCTATCATTATATGTAATCAGTTTTTTTTAAATAGGCAACCGTATAGGAGCCTATTCGTGACCACACACACACACACACACACACACACACACACACACACACACACACACGTTATAAGTGGTTAAATTTCAAATCAAAATTTTTTTATTGTTCTATGTAAGATAAAGAATACATTTGATATATTATAACTCCTTATCCTATATGATTTCGATGTCTACCATCTCTTTAGAGGAGAAAATATTAGCAAATAGTTATAATGGTTTACACCTTATTTGCTAAAGTCAGTGAGACATGGAAAATCACAATTAAAAGTTTTTTTTAAGCATTTAAATATCATAGAGTAAGGGAAATTGATGAAAATGTTATAGAATTTCACATTCAAATTGCATGCTAAAATCCGAAGTGAAGGTCTTTGGCGGCAGTGAGGAAATAGGGTCCAATCTGTATTTTGAGTAATCCACGGCTCAAGGTAATAGTCCGAAGGAGTTATAATAAATCAAATGTATTCTTTGTCTTACATAGAACAATAAAAATCTTTTGATTTGAAATTTAAGCATTTCACGTCATAAATTTTAAATTTATTGAATTACTAAAATTTGATTTATTTGCACTATCTTGTATATTGAGCAATTTTCAATTTAGATGGGATAGTCCTTATAGAATATTACTGCCAATAATATTTTGTAAGGCCATCACAGGTTTCACTACCAATTAATTTGTTGGATAACTTTATTCTGAAGTATATATATATATATATATATATATATATATATATATATATATATATAATAGGGGTTAGGTATATAATAGGGGTTAGGTATATAATTATATATATATATAATAGGGGTTAGGTATATAATTATATATATATGTATATATAATAGGGGTTAGGTATATAATTATATATATATATAATAGGGGTTAGGTATATAATTATATATATATATATATAATAGGGGTTAGGTATATAATTATATATATATAATAGGGGTTAGGTATATAATTATATATATATATAATAGGGGTTAGGTATATAATTATATATATATATAATAGGGGTTAGGTATATAATTATATATATATATAATAGGGGTTAGGTATATAATTATATATATATAATAGGGGTTAGGTATATAATCATATATATATAATAGGAGTTAGGTATATAATTATATATATATAGTAGGGGTTAGGTATATAATTATATGTATATATATATAATAGGGGTTAGGTATATAATTATATATATATATAATAGGGGTTAGGTATATAATTATATATATATATATAATAGGGGTTAGGTATATAATTATATATATATATATATATAGTAGGGGTTAGGTATATAATTATATATATATATATAATAGGGGTTAGGTATATAATTATATATATATAATAGGGGTTAGGTATATAATTATATATATATATATAATAGGGGTTAGGTATATAATTACTCTTTCGAAGTCTAATGCTTCTCATCAGAAAAGGAGAGGTAACAAATAAGAAATGCGACGCCAGCAATTATATCTTTTATCCTCATTGGTGTGATATATAGTATATATTTTGTATTTTCGATTTTTTCCTTTTTTTGCATTTGTGGAACTAGGATGTTTTTCAATTACATTTCAATTTTTATATATACAAATCCTTAATTTATAACGCCGAATATAACGCAACAAATAGATGACAAACGTCTATATTCCAAATTTCATCACGTTGATCATCTTACAATTTATTCCTTTGATTCCGTCCGTTGATGCTTACAATTCTTGATATTAAATGTTTCGTAGGGCAAAATTATTGACTCCAGTTAATCAAAAATTGGAAGAGAAGTGGAAATTACCTTATATATATATGTGTGTGTGGGGGGGGTATATGCATATATATGTATGTATGTGTGTGTGTTTGTGTGTGTGTGTTTATTGATTGCCGTTGGGGTAAAATTGGTTTTTCCTTTTTGTTCAACTCTCGGCAAATAAAGTCAGTAAAAGAAAACGCATGCCCCCCCCCCTCCAACCCTTTGCGCCATTAACAGTTTTTGTCAAAACGAGTGACATGTCATTTGTAAGAAATTGTTTACGGAAAGAGAAGAACGGCATTCGTTTTGACCCTTTGAATAATGGAGTGAACCTGATGAATAGGGGTTAGGAGGAGCAAAAATGACGATGAAACGGAGAAGAAAGAAAAAAACTAAAGAGAAAACAAAATAATGGATGAAAGAAAGGATAGAGAAGACGAAGATGAGAACAAAAGAATAAGTAGACTGGGTGGGAGGTCAAAAGAGGTTACGAATGTGAGTAGAAGGGGAAGGAGGAGGAGGAGGGAAAGAAGAAGAAGAAGAAGAAGAAGAAGAATTGAGAGGAAAAGGTAAAATGAAGGTCAAAAGAGGTTATGAATGTGAGTAGAAGGGGAAGGGGGAAGAGGAGGAGGAGGAGAAGAAGAAGAAGAAGAAGAATTGAGAGGAAAAGGTAAAAGGAAGGAAAAGGAGAAGCGGAATCTGATGATGATGGTGGTGGTGGTGGTGGTGGTAGTGGTATGATGGTGGTGTTGATGATGATGATGATTATATGATAATGATGATGATGAAAGGAGAAGAGAAGAAAGAGAGTAATAAAAAAAACCCAGAAAATTTTAGAAAGCCTTTGTTTAAGTTTTTTTTTCCTAACATAACTATATTAATTATGGTTCAATTTATAAAGCGCCATCCAGCGCGGCCACAACCGAGATTGAACCCACTACACGAACTTGTAGTGTAATTCAATTCTTGTCGGTAGCTGAATACTTGATGCTTCGCCAGGACTATCAAGGGTATTTTTTTTTATCGTGACCCCATCACTAGACGGGGTGCTTACGACGGCTTAAGAGAGTCCCATCTTCCCCGAGAGAAGGATAGACCGCGCCAGTTTCTCAACCTGGTATTTTAACTCGTGGTACATATAGCACCTCGCTTTCCCAAATGGTCACCCATCTGGTACTGGCCAGGTTCAACGTTGCTTAACTTCGGTGATCTGCCGAGAACCAAATACAGCAGAATCACGTTGACACACCGGTTATAAAGCGCACATTACATAATGTATCCGGATTAAATATTAGTGGAAATTTTGATGATATTGTGAATTTTTTTTTTACGTCAGTTAAAACAATACTGAGGAAACAAATTACATCTTATCTATTAAAAATCACTTGAAATCAAAATTTTACTTAGAGCAAAGTGCAGTTTGTGTTCTGAGTCTATACTTTGTCTTTTCTGTCCTCGATCAATTGACCAGCAATCTTTCTAGACTGAAGCAACGTTTTATGCTTGTTCCAATTTGCAACGTTTTAGGGAACTGGATATTCCAGTTATAATCAATTAACGTGCTTTCATAAATTTCAGCGTGGCTGCGACCGGAAGCGGTGACAAGGTAAATCAGTTCCTTTACTTTTATTCTTCTTCAGTATTTCTATTGTGAAGCAATTTATTGAAATAAAATATGTGGTTAAAAGTAAAGAACCTTAACTCATGCATCGTACGGCTCGTGTTAGTAAAGAAAAAAAAAAGAGAAAATAAAAATGGCCACCCCCTGTTATTTATGGACTGAAAATCACGTGATGTGACGAGAGGGGGGAGGGGCATGCAAATAAGATATGGTTGGGTCTCTCTATAAAAGAGCCGTGTTAGTGGATAATGGTACGTCTTTTCGCTCGGAAGTTTTTAGAGATTTATGTGCGAAGTGGAATGTGGGGCTATATTTTAGAGCTGCATACCGTCCAAGGCACCATCACACTATAAAAGCTGTGGCATCAAGAAGCCAGATTTCGCACCAAAAAGCAGTTTTTTGGTACAATATGACGCCGAAGCCTGGTCAAGACGAAAATTCAGTGCCGCACCGGTCTATTTTTTCTTATGAATGGCGACATCCATTGACTGTAACAACACAGATGAAGAACAGGCCTGCGTGGACATCGCAGTTGGTGAAGAGGTGTGGGTGAAGCCGCCCAATTCTCGTTGTACGACTCGCTGGGGAAAAGGTACAGTGACTGAAGTACTCTCCAAAAACAAGGTAACGATTGACGGAATACCTCGTCACATTTTAGATATACGGAGAGTCTCCTTACCATCAGAGGAAGGGGAGGTTGATGCGGATATTGAAGTGTCTGAAGAAGAGCCTCTTCGACGATGACACCGTGAACGAAGAAGCCCAGCGTGGATGGCAGACTATGATACTAATTATTGATCTTAGAGATCAAGGGGGCGTGATGTGATGAGAGGGGGGAGGGTGTATGCAAATGAGATGTGGTTGGGTCTCTATAAAAGAGCCGCCTTTTTTATTTTGTGGGTCAGTGTGGAAAGTGCAGAGAGAAGAGAACAGTTGGATTTGAGTTTGAGACTTTTGATCTGAGGTTGAGTTCAAATTTAACGTCAAAATATAAGAAAAGTCATTATTGAAAAAGTATACAAAAAATAAAAAATATATACAGATAAAATTAACAAAATTAGTCTTTATTTGCAGTTTTAATAACAAAATAAAAAAACTAGTTTATATTTCATTTAAAATTTTATAAGGTATATGTTTATGAAATTAAAAATATTGTTTTTTGTTAATTTTAACAAAAAATTTTTTATATTAATTTATATAATAAATATATGTTTATGAATGTATAAAAATCAAATTATTGAAATCAAAATTACAAATGAAATTATTGAAATCAAAATAACAAAATTTCAAACATTATAAAAAACATATCCAATACATAATATTCCCAAAATAGTTTTAAAGGATTTTTTAAAGTGTGTTTTCAAAAATTAAAAAAATAAAATAAATAAAATAAAACAAGCGCAAAAAGTGTTTACACTTATTCCTAAAAACTAAATAAAATTAATAACGATTAATAGAAATAAAGAGTACAGTAGAACCCCGGGATACGGCATTAAAAATTAGTAACAAAATACAGTACAGTATTTAATGCACATGTATATAATCAAATAACATTATGAATAACACAGTAAGGTTGGGAAATACCCTAACCAGGGAGCCTAAAAAAACATCGTATCTCACATCGTAACCTGAAAAAACCGTATCCTAGGGCAATCGCACCCCGAGGTTCTACTGTTCATGCACGGGAGAGATACAGACGTGAGAGTAAAAAAGCGAATGAACTGATTTGCCTTGCCATCGCTTCCCGTAGAAGTCACGCCGGAAGTTAGGAAATATGTTAGCTGACTTTAACTGATTTTTCCCTATATTAAAAACCGACCTTGCGTCCAATTCTGTCATCATGACGAGGTAAGTATCAGAAACAGACAACTACTAAAAAAAAAAAAAAAAGAAGAAAAAAAGAAACCAACTTCCCTTATCATAATACTGAAGCTGATTTCATCATCGTTTGTTTCCCTCGGCTCTCTTTTCATATTTTAAGCGCAAAATACATGCTAAAATATTCTTCAGTTTCGGGATTGAGTTATGTGTCACGAAAAATCCATTTTAATTATTCCAATCAGCTGTAATTTGCAGACGATTCAGATGCTAATTACTATTCTTATCTTCTGTAATTGTATGTCATTTGACCCCACCTATCTTATACGGTATCTAGCTCTTTCGCTTCTGTCTGTCTGTCTGTCTGTCTGTATGTCTGTTTATTTACAGTTGAATGTAATACAGAAAGAGAAGAATTAAAAGATTGGAATTATGCATCTGTCATATGAAAGAGAAATGCCTGTTTTTGTGTTTGTCAAGTTAAGAGTAAAAACATAAAAAAACTACACAACGCACGCTAACAAAGTTGATATAGTCTGTTTCGTCATTACCTCGATAATGTACGTAAATGCGCATTGAAAAATTCTTTTGGGAGTCAACAAGAGCTGAATTACTCAAGGTAGGGGTCGACATTTAGAGCGATTTTCAATATTATTATACAGTAATCCGTCAACGTTTTTTTTAATTGCCAAAGAGATAGAAAGGGGAATAGAGAGATAGGGAAAGAGAGAGAAAAAGGGGGAAAATAAGAAAGACAGAGAGAGAGAGAGAGAGAGAGAGAGAGAGGGGGGGAAGAGACAGACAGGCAGGCAGACAGAGAGAGAGAGAGAGAGAGAGAGAGAGAGAGAGAGAGAGAGAGAGAGAGAGAGAGAGAGAGAGAAATAAATAGAAAAAGAGGATGAAAAGAAAGCGAGCATATGAGAAAGAGAGACAGAGAAAGAGAAAAAAGAGGAAGAAAGAAAAAAAGAAAGAAATAGTAAAAGGAGAAATAAGAAAGCTAAAATAAAGAAAGCAAGAAAAAAAGAAAGAAAGGAAGGGGTTAAAAGAAAGATGATACACTTTTAAATACATTAATCTATAAGAATTAAAAGGATAATGCCAGGTAACCATGCTAGCTATAAAAGAAATAGAATATCACTGGAGTAGTAATTTTATTTAATCCGTAGTTGGAGAAATAGAGACAATGGACAGACTCATATTAGATTTTCTCTTTTCATTTTTGAAATTTAAATAAATTTTCATGATTTAAACAATCTAATACGAGATTTTGTAAAAAAAAATTCTTCCTTTGAAAATTGTAACGCTGGGTATGGGGCAGCCAAACTGGCTGTCAACATTGCCCTGATTTTTATTGAAACCAACCGAGAGCTCTTTTTAGTATCCTCGTTGTTCCCTTAAGTGCAATTGTCTGGATCTCTTTTGCACTTGGTTCACCAGGAATATTAGTTAGGTAGGACTTCAGGTTCTTCTTCATAAGTCCTGTGGCACCAATGATAACTGGTATGATTGATATCCCGTTAAGATTCCAGTTTCTTTTCATATCATACATGAGACCTTGGTATTTGGTCTGTTTCTCTCTTTCAGCTCTGTTCATCATTAGGGACACTCACTTCAACCAAGGTTGTAACTCTCTCTCTCTCTGACTTATTCCATATAACTATGCCAGGTTTGACAGCAGCATTTTCAAGGTAGGTGGCTGTAGGGATTACATGGTCGTAATGTCGTTCAACCACACTCATCTAATCCGAGATCAGTATGTGACACGCTGGGTCACGTACTGTTTTGTTCTCCTAGCATATTTGCTATACAGGAAACGGCAATAATAATTAACTAGGAGATATTCCTCAATTTTCAATCTGGGATGTTCGCAACCTTCACAAAGCCTTGCACAAGTACTCGATTTTATGTTGAGGTTTCAATAGATGCACACGTGAAGTGAAATCATTTCTGATCAATTAGCATGTTGCAGCAATAAAAAGAAATGTTGATATGAAGAGTTATTCCTGTTTCATTCAGAATTTACGTTTTAAAAAAAAAATTTTTTTTTCTTCTTTTGTTATAGGGGAACCTGGGGCAAAATGAGATAGCGGGGTAAAACGAGACACCACAGATAACTGAAACAGAGAGAGAGAGAGAGAGAGAGAGAGAGAGAGAGAGAGAGAGAGAGAGAGAGAGAGAGAGAGAGCTCTTTCGTGAGGAGTCTGATCAAGAGATCACGTGGTAACGCCTTGCCGCCAACGTCTACCATTGTTTTATTCAGCCCCGTACATCAAAAAGGGGTAAGTATTCAAAATTTATCTATTTTGATCTGTGACGAACTGTACTCTGAGAGTGCAGAAAGCTGGGTAGCCTGTCAAGGGGAGTGTAGGAAATGGGCACACTACGACTGTGCAGGTCTAGACGAATGCAACAAGACCCCAGTCTTCATTTGTGAGCTCTGTGAAGACTGACTTATTCAGACCAAGATCCGTCTCGTTTTGCCCCAAGCATGGGGCAAAACGGGACAATACAGTTAGCTGAATAAATCATCTGTATTTCTTTTGAAAATAATTTCTCATCTTTTATTGTTGTAGCATTGTTTTCCAATACTTTGAATGTTCAGTACACAGAATATGGTTTATATGTCAATGCTACCTTTGACTCGACAGTTCCTTTTCCCTTAGGTATCTCGTTTTGCCCCAGGTTCCCCTATTCAACTTTAAACATTCTATATAAACCTTTTCCGGGGAGCCATGTATGTGCTACAAGAAGGGAAAATTAAATATGTTTTTCTTTTCATTTTAAGTGTTAAATCAATCGTTTACAAAAAACAAACAAACAAAAACAAACAAAAATAAACAAACAAAAAATACACATGAAAACAAATAAAAACAAACAAACAAACAATACGATATACACTCGGTGTAACAGCGTTTAGGAGATTTTTGTTGTCCTGACAGCCATCGGCGGCATGCAGTGATTACGTTAACACTGAGGAATTAAAAAATCATTTAAGGTCGAAATCAGTGGCCTTATGAATTTGGATAGAAATCATAGTTGAATAATATTTGAATAAGTAAAGAAAATTATACAATTATAAACTTGTACTTGTGATTATGCACTATTTATTCTATTATATATATATATATATATATATATATATATATATATATATATATATCAATCGCCTTTATTTTTTATGGGACGAATTTATTTATTATTAAATATAATTACGTGCCTACCTTTTCTGCACGTAATATAAATAATAATAATAATAATAATAATAATAATAATAATAATAATTTTAGCGAAATATTAAAAAAATAATATTGAATGTGGAAACTAACACAGGAGCAACAAATGCAGGCCAGTCAAACTGCTGCAAAGGCAAGACATGAAACACTGAAACCGAATATCTATATGTTTTCTAACCCAACCATATCCCCATTGCAACATCACTGCCCCCCCCCCAAAGAGCGAGACCAAATAACCATGTAGAGTCAAGGAGGAAGAGGAAAGACCGATGAATTAACTAGACCTCAGCCGAATAAGTGCGAAGAGAACTGGAACCTTGGGGAGGCTTATTGCCACTCAAATCTCAGCAAAGACCAATAGCTGCTGCCAACGAGAAATCAATGGCAAGCAGCCGTTGCGATAATGCAAATTTATTTGAAAATGTTATCGAAAGAGGTGAAGAGTATTGGAAATTTTGAGCTGATAATAATAATAATAATAATAATAATAATAATAATAATAATATAACACACACACACACACACACACACACACACACACACACACACACACACACATATATATATATATATATATATATATATATATATATATATATATAGCATATTATGAAAGTATAATTTAGGCAAGCTGCAGCAAAAATTCCGCGTATCTTAATGCAAAATCATTGATTAATATAATAATTAAATGAATGACTTTGCGTTACGAAAAAGGTGCTGTCAAGAATTGTTTATGTCAACGTACTTAAAGAAATAAATTGTAAGATGGTCAATATCTTAAAATTTGGAATCTAGACTTTTGCCATTTATTTGTTATATATATACACACTCTTTATTTGTTTTTACATAAGCAGTAATATGTTGCCACACATTCATGAGCATGTTTCGGTCAACTAGTTACCAGTGACTAGTTGACCGAAATACTCTGCTCTACTTCTGTATTGAGCACTCCTATATTAACCTCGTTAAACTTTATTGTTATTCAACACTTGAAAAACAATGGCCCCTCTCTCTCTCTCTCTCTCTCTCTCTCCATATATATATATATATATATATATATATATATATATATATATATATATATATATATGAAAATAAAAATTTTAAAAATTTGCATATAAGAAAAAGACAGAAATTTTATTATTCAACAAGGAATACTAAATTAAAAATTAAGAAACCTTTAATCCGCGGAGTTTCAAAGAATGCTTTCTTTTCATGAAAGGAAAGATCATAGCACAATATAATGATAAAATGCTATTTCAAGCATAAAATGAAACTGCAAAATATAAAAAACTATCATATTGGCATAAAAGAAAAAGCTTTTGAAATTGCATAGCAAATGGGAGTGGCTATAGCAACAAAAATTCTGGAAAATCAAATAGGCAGGGTAAGTCAATAGAGATCCATAGGTTGAAATTCATATTTGGTAATAATCCGGATGCAAATCCAAGACAGGCAAATCCGATGAGATAAATTGAAATCCAAGGTAGAGAAGATCCAAAAAAATATTTGAAGAACAGGTAACAAAGAGAAAAGATATATATCTATATATCTATAAAAGTGAACGTGTTTGTGTGTCTGTTTGTCTGTCTGTCTGTGTGTCTGTGTACATTTTCCTTCGCAATAACTCTGTTAATTTTCAGTCTACAGACTCGAAATTTGATATACAGGGTACTGAGATTTGGAAAAATCGATGTGAATGGCTTTCGGCCAGAAATTTGGCTGTTAAGGGGTCAAGGTTCAACGATTTGACCTTTGAGGACTCTACCAAACTCCTCCGACAATTTTGGGTCCAAACACTTGAAATTTTAGATATAGGTTCCTTGGACATGGATCTAACTTAATAACTCGATTTGAGCCCAAAACAATAAATTTTAAGAGATCATAATAGGGGTCAAATTGACCGTTTTTTTTTTTTTTTTTTTTTCTCAGCATACACCTACAAACACCCGGGCAACGCCACGCACCCATGCTTGTATTCTAATAAAGATGTATTACTTTCAAAAAAAGTTAATCTGAATCAAGAAGATAAAAGAAGCAGAAGTCTCAGTTCCAATTAAAAAAAAACATATCTTTTGTATGGGGGGGGTTAAAGACAAAATGAACAAAAAAAAGCAAACAAACAAACAAAAAAAAAAACAGAAAGTATATTAATTGTACCGTTTTGAATATGAGAGAGATTGGGGGAAGACGGCTGGAAACTGTACATGTTACGATTACCCAGACATCAATACAAGCTTTAGATTAAAAATTTAGCTCAAACGCTACAATCAAATAAACTGAATTTAAATTTAAAACAACTACATACAAATATATTTTTGAGAGTTTTTTTTCTAAGGTTCAAATAAAAAAGATTTTATAAAAATTAATAAGGTTTATTTAAATAGCATTTTTGTATAAGGACATTAAATAAAGATATTCAATGAAATAAAAGAAAATTAAGAAAATTAAAATTAAATTAAAAACTTTTAAATGCATATACCGACTAAACGTTTAAGCCGCGGTTATTCTGTATACATTACTAAAAAGCATGTGAAAAAACAAAAAACAAAAACAAAAAAAAAAACGCTGAACTCTTATTACTGCAAAAGATTTTATAAAAATGAATTCATTTATTGTAAAATCCATTTAAAAGAAAAGTTCGTATATAGGTTTCATTTAAAAAAAAACCCAGTAAACATTTAGATTTAAATTATAATATATATGCATGTATAAATTAATAGGAAACTATTATAAAGTGACCTAACGAGGAATTGTATTGTTATGCACAAAGAAAAATAAATAAATAAATAAACAAATAAATAAACAAATGAATAAATAAATAAACAAATGAATAAATAAATAAACAAATAAATAAATAAATAAATAAATAAATAAATAAGCAAATATATAAATAAATAAACAAACAAAGAAATAAATAAACAAATAAATAAATAAATAAACAAATAAATAAATAAATAAATAAATAAGCAAATATATAAATAAATAAAAAAACAAATAAATAAATAAACAAATAAATAAATTAACAAATAAATAAATAAACAAATAAATAAATAAACAAATAAATAAAAAACAAATAAATAAATAAACAAATAAATAAGCAAATAAATAAATAAACAAATAAATAATTAATAGATAAATAAACAAATAAACAAATAAATTAATAAATAAAAACATAAATAAATAAACAAATAAATAAATGAATAAACAAATAAATAAATAAACAAATAAATAAATAAATAATATATATATAAACACCGACCGCAACTTTATAGTGTTTTATTACTTTATTTACAACGAGAAATCCGAAACGACGTGTGTGTAATTAATTATTTATTTTAAAATCTTGAGATTTTCTACGTGAATTTTGAAAAGTACATATGCATTTGATTCATAATAAACACATAAACAAATAAATAAATAAACAAATAAATAAATAAACAAATAAATAAATAAACAAATAAATAAACAAATAAATAAATAAACAAACAAACAAATAAATAAATAAATAAATAAACAAATAAATAAATAAGCAAATATATAAATAAATAAATAACAAATAAATAAATAAACAAATAAATAAACAAATAAATAAACAAATAAATAAACAAATAAATAAATAAACAAACAAACAAATAAATAAATAAATAGATAAATAAAACAATAAATAAACAAATAAATAAATAAATAAATAAGCCAATAAATAAATAAATAAACAAATGAATAAATAAATAAACAAATAAATAAATAAATAAATAAATAAATAAATAAATAAATAATATACATAAACACTGACCGCAACTTTATAGTGTTTTATTTCTTTATTTACAACGAGAAATCCGAAACGACGTGTGTGTAATTAATTATTTATTTTAAAATCTTGAGGTTTTCTACGTGAATTATGAAAAGTACATATGCATTTGATTCATAATAAATACATACATAAATAAATAAACAAATAAATAAATAAATAAGCAAATATATAAATAAATAAAAAACAAATAAATAAACAAACAAATAAATAAACAAACAAATAAATAAACAAATAAATAAATAAAGAAATAAATAAATAAATAAATAAAACAATAAATAAACCAATAAATAAATAAATAAACCAATAAATAAATAAATAAACAAATAAATAAATAAATAAACCAATAAATGAATAAATAAACAAATGAATAAATAAACAAATAAATAAATAATATATATAAACACCGACCGCAACTTTATAGTGTTTTATTTCTTTATTTACAACGAGAAATCCGAAACGACGTGTGTGTAATTAATTATTTATTTTAAAATCTTGAGATTTTATACGTGAATTATGAAAAGTACATATGCATTTGATTCCCTATTGTTCCCTTTTAAATCCTTATCTTTCTAAACATATTTTTTGCTGATAAGCTCGATATCCATTTGTATATTTTTACAGTTAAGGGTTAGAATGCCGGCGTGGAAGAATGAACGTAATAACACGTGAAACATTGATATGAAATAACAATTTTGAACCCAAAACAACGTGCCTAAATAAATAATGTTTTAAAAACAAGCACGTTTCTTCTTTTACGGGTATATATATATATATATATATATATATATATATATATATATATATATATATATATATATATATATATATATATATATATATATGTGTGTGTGTGTGTGTGTGTGTGTGTGTGTGTGTGTGTAGGCACAAAATTTATAGACACATTTGCACATTAGCGGAAATCTTTCTAAAGCTCTCTCGGCTATCATCTCATCCAGAGAAAAATTGATAGCAATGAAAAATAATATTAATAGCGAAAATAATGAGCAATTATATATTATTTGTACTCTTTGTCGAATAATTAAAAGTTGTATACCTTCCTTACAGGAAACCCCGGTTGAGAAACGCTGGTCTAATTAGACAATTCAAGTAAAATACCGTCACAAAAAGGCGGGAAAATTAAGCACGCAAACCTTATCCAACGAGAAAAGAACACCGAAGCAGAAATCTATTGTTTCTTTTGAGAAACAAATTAATAGTTTTTTTTTTTTTTTATTTAACGAATCAATTTGGTCGATTAAAAGCTTGTTTTTTTCGTGTGAGAAAGATAAACATTTGTCGACATGGATCGCTTTGTGTGGGTTGCAATAGTTTGAATGGAAAATTGTTTTTGTTCTATTTTACTTTGTTGTATAACATAGAGACAACTAATGTTGGCCTTCGGGTTAAGATCAAAGTGTAGTAACTGTTCTTCAGATCTACACTTCAATTTCTTGTTCTCTGTCAGTGGAGAAGAAATCTTTCACGACTGAGACAATTTTTATTTTTGTTCCTTTTCTCCACATTAAAAAACGACCCTGGTGTCTAACTCTGTCCCGTGGGGATGCATTGTAAATAGGAACATAGAGACAAGGGACAGAAAGAAAGAAAGAAAGTTAGAAGGAAATAAAGAAGAAAGAAAGTAACTTTGGATATTTTATATAAAATATACGCTGCGACTACACTATAATAACGATATTCAGAAATTGTAATAGTGTAGGTCAGGACAAACCAATAGTCTCTACTTAATGGTCATTTTAGAGTAATGAATATATCCAAAAATTACGAAAAACGATAAGATAGAAAAAAGAGAGTTCCAAAGAGAGGCAAATAACGTGTAGCTATTGCTAATTTTTTAAACATAAATTGTGTGTTTTGCCTTATTTTTAAAATAACCGAGTTATTCCCTTATTATTAAGCCACATCTTTCCAAGGAAATATGGCGAGGGGTGTTTAACGATAAAAAAAAAAAAAAATTTTTTTTTTAACAATGTTGTCATGTTTAAGTGCTGCTGACATACCAATTAAGTAAATATCATTACTATTAGTTAAAATTGGCGCAAATATTCAGTAGATACCATTATTATTTTTTTAATCGATGTTCCGAATTTCGTTGTAATTGCGCCAAATATTCATAATAAAATAAATGAAATGCATTTTACATTTGTAGGGATACTAACTCTGTTCAATATATTGCAGACTTAGCACTTGCATACACCGAATTGCCGAAAGAAAATTTACAATTGCAAAAAGCAATTAAACTCTAAAACAAACAAACAAACAAACAACAACAACAACAATTGACTTTATAAAATTATTATTTAACTTAACCCTCTAGGGCCGCCCGTGCCATATATGGCACAATCCTAATCATCTCGAATCGTAATTGTTGTTGTTCCAGGTTATACAACGTAATGCCTCAACTTTCCGTTAGTGATTTTTCAGGAGCTCATTAATCGCCATCTTTCTGGTTTATCCAATCGAAAAATCGACCGCAGATTGAAATGTGATGAAAAAACGGTACGAGTGACTGCAAAAGCACTAAAACACCGGTTATGTTCGTGAAGCCCTAAATCTAGTCATCCTTGAGTTACTTCTTACAGTATGGACACTGCTATAAAGATCCGCAGCCTCAGAACCAAATTTGAAACGGCTCCCCAAATCCAAAAACAGTGGAATCTTGTTAAAAAGTTCTCTCTATTTGCAGTAAAGAACAGATTGAAAGAAAAATAATTTGCGAGGCTGTGTCGCAAGACGCAAGCCAATGATTTCTGTAAAAACAAAAAGCGCCGCCTGGACTTCGTCAGATACAATGTAGATCATTATTCTTCATATTGGTCGAAAGTGATTTTTAGCGACGAAAGCAAGTTTAATAGGCTTCCGTCGAAGGAAAGACGAAGAATTTAATCCTGAGTGCACAGTTTAATCGCTGCAAGGTGGTGGAGGTCCAGTTTGGGTGTGGGGCGTTATTTGTGCTAATGGTCCAGAGCCTATTGTTCGCTTGTAAGGTCGAATAAATTCGGCCAAGTGCATTAATATGTTCAGAGCATTTTCTATTCTACTTTGACCGGAATTTGGATGAAAATACCATCTTCCTGCAGGATAATACCCTCATTCACACAGCTGGTGCCTTGAAGAGCACGATACTCCGTGTTTGGATTACCCTGCAGAATCTCCAGGCCTCAATCCTATCGAAAATATATGGAATTACATCAAGCAACAGCTACGCAATGATAAAATTTCAAATCAGGAATAACTATGGGGAAAAATTAAAGAGAAGTTAGATACCCTTTCACCGAAGCATTTCCGCAGACTAATTCAAGGAATGCTCAAAAGATTACAAGCCATCAAATTGCAAACGAGCTATGCTACTAAATATTAACTAGTTCATTGTGTTCCTGTTGTATTTGTGTTGCATTAATGTTCTTAAGTTACGTTTAAATAACAAATTTTCGTTGTGCAGAGTTTCTTTTTGCCTTCTCAATTTGAAGTTTATTTATAAATTGACGTAAACATTAGGATACTTAAATTAAAAGTCAAACATGAACAGGGAAAATTATAGAGGAATAAAAGGCGAATTATATAAGGCATAGGTTTTTTTAACAGTTACATTCAATTTAGCTTAAATTTGCGGTTCTTGAAAAAAATGACAAATGCGGACTTCCTTTTGGGCGTAACTATATATATTCCAACCTGAGACCCTTCAATGTAAACATAAGGGCACTAGTTTCGGGACCATAAATGTAACCCAAACTAGCCTTAAATGTGCCGCTTGGCTACTAACCTTAAGTCCTGTCTAGTGATGGACCCTTCAAGGGTGACTACACGCTCACTGGTCACTGGAAAATACCACTCGGATGATCAGAACGCACAAACCGTGCACGACCCTAAGTCTGTGTGGCAACACTGTTCACTTTGATTGGCTGTACGTCGCTTCGATGTCGTGCTGAGTTTTCACACAACGTCTTGGTTTGTGTCTTCACCGTCTGGGCATCATGATAGACCTGAAATCAACTGCACCTTCAATTTGACATGCAATCAACAAATACAGATATGCCAGTGGTCATTTTTTTTTTATAAAAAATATATTAATCACTGAAAGCTACAAAACTTTTATCGTTCATAAATTCTGATTCTAAATACAAATGCCCTGGGGACTGGCGGCTTCTATTAGTAAAGTCGGGGGTTGTCTCTTCACAACGTTGATTCAGGGATTAGACTTCAGTCAGGAGTTTCTCTCTGACTGGTGTAAAAACTGCTGATGGTTAGTAGAGTGTGTACTCGAGACTATTTTTACCTTTCATCATATTAAGAATCAGATAGGATTAACCATGCTTCTGATCATCAGAGTTAAATTTCATGATTCTCAAAAACCAATCTGAGGCAGTTTTTGAAATTTTCAAGCTCTAAAAAAATTTATCCTCTTTTTCTTCCTCAAATATTTATCTCTGACTGCCACTCTCAACAGGAAGGTCCATTGCCTTCATCCTCCATTGGGTCTCTGCCTTTCACCATCACTGACGAGGGAAGTCCCTCCTCTTCTTGCTTCATTTGCATAACCAAGGGGTTTTCCCAAGTACCATTTCATATGAGTAAAAAAAATATATATATAATAATTTGGTTATTTTTTGGGTGGATCAAATTCCCGGACAATAATGAATAGACACTAATGAATAGACACTTGAATTTGTAACCACCATCTCGTTTTTTTTTTATTTTTTTTTTTAAATCCAAAGAAACTCATAATATCTGAATTTTGGGTGACCCAATAACAAATATTGATCACCCAGAATTTGGTTAACTGCTTTTCTTAACAGGAGTTGCTTATTCAGAAGAACTTGTCAAATCGCACAAAAGCGCTATTTCTGACATTTATCTTTATATTGCAAACGTCAGCGTTTCCATCTAGTGTTTTTTAATGGCCGTTTATGTCAACACAAACTATCCTGAAAGAAAACAGATTCCTTCTTTATCAATATCCACAAACGTGTATCAAATCAATATCCTAACAACACTTCCTAACAATGCACTTGCCTTTGATCATCATCATCATCATCATCATCATCATCATCATCATCATCATCATGCAACAACACTATCACACACACATATATATATATATATTAAAGTTTTAAATGCAAGTCAAGTATCATCGTTCGATTGAGCTCTAAACGGAAACATTCATTTTGAACGCACCCCTGTTTTATCAAAGAACGTACTGTTGATTTTATACGCCACGCCCTTCTGCTTGTGCAGTGATATAACCTTTCAAATGCACTTGTGATGCTAGACTGTGTAAGGATGTTAACTATAGCTAAAATCAGACTGTTCCTTCTTTGATAAGATTTTTTCGATACTTATCGGATGTATTCCCATACTAAACCCAAATAAAAATATCCCCAGACACATAACGTACATTTGTGTATAATTTTATAAAAATTGGCCCCACCGTTTTGGAGTCTATAGGGAACAAACTCACACACACAGATAAAGTGCCTTTTATACATAAGTAGAGATATAAAAAACGATAACGACAGCAACAACAACAATAATAATAATAATAATAATAATAATAATAAAATAATAATAATAACAATAATAATAATAAAAATAACAATAATAATAATAACAAAAATAATAATAATGATAATAATAAAAAATAATAATAACAATAATAATAACAATGATAACAATAACAATAATAATAATAATAATAATAATAATAATAATAACAAAAATGATAATAATAAAAAATAATAATAACAATAATAATAATAACAATGATAACAATAACAATAATAATAATAATAATAATAATAACAAAAATAATAATAATGATAATAAAAAAAATAATAATAACAATAATAATAATAACAATGATAACAATAACAATAATAATAATAATAATAATAACAAAAATGATAATAATAAAAAATAATAATAACAATAATAATAATAACAATAACAATAACAATAATAATAATAATAATAATAACAAAAATAATAATAATGATAATAATAAAAAATAATAATAACAATACTAATAATAACAATAACAATAATAACAATAATAATAATAACAAAAATAATAATAATGATAATAATAAAAAAAAAATAATAATAATAACAACAATAGTAATAACAATAATAATAATAACAATAACAATAATAATAATAATAATAATAACAAAAATGATAATAATAAAAAATAATAATAACAATAATTATAATAACAATAACAATAACAACAATAATAATAATAATAATAATGACAAAAATAATAATAATGATAATAATAATGACAAAAATAATAATAATGATAATAAAAAAATAACAATAATAATAATAATAATAATAATAATAATAATAATAATAATAATAATAATAATAATAACGGGCCTTAGCAGTAATAAGCCTACGAAGATGTGGCAAATATACCCAACACAACTGAGAGAACAAATTTACCACTCCCTTAGCAATCGTGTCACCAAATCCCATGGGACTTGGACGTACAAACAAATAAACGCACCCAAGCAACTTGACCGGATGTCATATCAGTTAACCCGACGGAAAAGTCTTTCCAGATTTTTAGATTTCGCCATTCCAGCAGGTCATAGAGTAAATCGCAAGGAGACGGAGGAACGGAGCACATACTCGGAAGTGGCGTGACAGCTGAAAGCTGTAAGAAAGTCAAGGCGACAACAATAATATTAGGAACACTGGGAACAATCCCGAAGATGTATGGCTGACAAGATACAATGGATGGAAGTAAGGAAAACTCTTGAAGGTGGACAATAATACACATGAACTACAAGCGCTAGTCGGTCAGGTCGAAAGCACGATAGAAATGGTACACAAAGAAATACCGTATAAAATAAAGAAAAGTGAAACTGGATAATTGTAAGTTAATTACTCCTAAAATGTATCGGCATTAACTGTCACCACACCAAATAATTGTGAAAAAGAGAAAGCATTAACCAGAACATCATTGAACGAGGATGAAGAGGACTGGGACCTTAAGAAGGCTTGCTCCCACCAAAAGTCTAGTGAAGGTCAATGATCGTTGCCAGCGAGAAATCAATTGTAAAGGGTTGTTGCGATAACCAGTCGCCTGAAACGTCCAAACCGGGAAAAGCCGATCAGTCAATTTTTGGTCTATCTTTAGATTATGTTGAGTGTTATAGCATAAACTTAAAGAATACTCGTCCCAGGATGGGTAAAATTTATTTTTAGAAAGGGCGAAAAATAACATCATTTCTATGTCCTTTTACGAAGATTACAATCAAGATATAATGTTACTAAACCATACGTCTAGATTCCTTATTTTAATTTGGATCAAAATTCATTACATGGTTTTGATTCTAGCAAATTTCTAAAATTTAGGGCTTCTGTAAAATTTTTGATAACGGATAAAGAAATTCTTTATACATATGTGCGGGTGTTTATACCTTTTCCCCACTTCTTTTATAGTCGTCTTCTTGGAGTCTAATAGTTGCTATAGAAATAAGCTTCATTTTTATGAAAAAAAAGACACAAGGAGACGTGGTTGCGAGTTTACATAAATGGTTTTATCTTGAGAGAATTAATTCAGGAAAAAAGTCCAATGCTATCTTAAGTTTGCTTCTTAACTTGAGCACAGTGACAGAGACATCGGTAAGACTAGCTGAGAGTATTAGTTTTCTACATCACTAGCGAGGGATACCCGGCGTTGCCCGGGTGTTTGGAGGTGTGTGGGAGGGTAAAAGAAAAAGTAAGTATGAGGATCGAACCGTTGAAGCAAAGTTGTAAATTAAAGTGTGAAAAAAAAAGTGCGACGTTAACCATTGCCCTACCGCGAGATGCTAACGAAAACGCGTTTGAATTTATTTAATTAGTTGGATTTAGCAGGTGCCCATTTTAATGAGTTAATGAGGTCAAGTTTGACTGCGGGATTTCATTTACTGCTGAAAGCTTTTTTTAGGAAAAAGACTAACCCACATTCGGCGAGCGACAAATGTTGAATATTTATCTTCCCGAAATCGAGCAAATTAAATAAACAGGCGAGCTTCGTTGTTAACTGTGAGATATTACGATTTGTATGTGATATAAAAAGTTTTAAAAAGTTGTGAAGCGACCGACCGCTTCTCTGAAAGAAGCTTTTTGTAGACACACAGAAAAAGCGAACATACATGCATACATACATTTTCGCTTTTATATTTATAGATTAGCGATGGCTCATTCGCACAGCTTCCACAAAGTGACTGATTTGAAAAGCTCCTTTTTCTCAGCTCGAAAACATGACGTCCTTCATTATCGTCTGACACATTTTTTTTCCATTCAACCTTGGAAATAATTCTGTTTTACAGATCTGAGCTATCATGTAATCATGTGTGATCCTTATAAAATCCACACTATTTAATTTATTCGTCGTTGACAAACGGTCCCTATTATGTAATATCCAGTTAAAATTCATCTAGCTCGGATTTTTGATGAAGTGTTTTTAGTGATGAAGACGTTTATTTTTCAATGCTTGAATGATCTTTTTCGAAATATGTAGCATTTTTGACGGAATAAATGCACCTGCCTCTCGATAAAAATAAAATAATATTTAGTTTAAGAGAAAAGATAATATATAAAATTGCAAATGGCGTCATTCTTAACATTGGAAAGTGGCGTTGGACTCCCCCCCCCAAAAAAAAATCAAGTTAATCATTAGGTAACCTCTCCTTAAAATTGCTCTTCAGATATACAGTTTAAAATCAGTCTACTACATCATCTATAAATTCCCATTACGAATAACTTCCTTCGGGACAAGATCAAAGTGTAGTATCTGTTCTTCAGATGCTGCACTTCAATTTCTTGTTCTCTGTCAATGGAGGAGAAATCCTTCACGACTGAGACAATTTTTATTTTTGTTCCTTTTCTCCACGTTAACAAACGACCCTGGTGTCTAACTCTGTCCCGTGGGGAGGCATTGTAAATAGGAACTTAAAAATGATGTTCTTAATACAGTGTGGAACGATAAAGTTGGCGTTCTAAAGAAAACAACACTACAGCTATATTGAACAATTTTTATTGAAAAAAGAAAAAAAAAATTCCGGAAACTAGATTATGCAGTAGAGCTGATATCTATTTAATGTAGTCACCTTCAGTCTCAATAACCATCTCGATACGAGTCCGGAACTGGAAGCATGCCTTTTCCACAAGCGCCAGTGAGTTCAGAGAATACTCGGCGGATGGCGGCGCTCAGGCTGGCTTTGATGTTGTAGGAGGCCATGTTTGTGATGTTCTCGAAGTATGACCAAACGAACTAGTCCAGCGGGATCGGGTCGGGGGAGAAGGGAACCAGTGAGAGGAGGGTACAAATTCGTGGCACGCCTCCTTACAACAATCCTGGGTCTTTTGGGACTTGTGGGCCGGCGTCGAGTCCTGCTACCACACACAGTGTCTGCTAGTGGCCACCTGATTGCAGCAGGGAATGGCCACACTCTTCAGCACACCCACGTACACTTTGATGTTGACTTTAAAGCCGAATTCGAAGATGTGGCATGATGTGGCCTTCACTTGAAACCACACCAAAAACCATAACCGTGGCCGGAAACTTTGTTTTCATCATCCTGTGCACGTTCCTGTTTTCATGGCAATCAAGTGATGCATTTTGCGGGTGATGGCAATGGTTCTGTTGTCATAACTTGGATCGGTAGAAAGCATGAGTTGCACAGCGGCGCATCTCCGATCCCACTCGTTGAACATTGTGTCATTTTCAGACATGATAGAAGGATCCTATCGCTCTTGTATACAACTGGCCAACTAGTCGATGGTCTGCAAAAAAAAAAAAAAAAAAAAAAAAAAATAGAAAGAAAAAGAAAAGAAAACCGGTTTTCATCAAACGGAAATGGAATCATGTCGTCATTTCAGGGCGACAATTTTATCCTTCCACCCTCTATAAACTTGCAAATTGTGTCATTCTGAACATTGGGAAAGCGCATTAGAAATAAAAAAAAATTCGAATTTATCACTGGTTAACTCCCCTTTAATATAACTCTTCAGAAATCTATATAATTATAAAAGTCAGATTAGCTTGTTTGATTGGGCATTTAAACCGTCAATCCGGTTTCTGATTTTCGGTTTCAAAAAATTCGTCTGCTCACATATTTCATAGCCACCCTCTCTTAAGTCCGATATTAAACGCCACTGTTGCTATTCAAAGCATACACAAAGGCAACAGTATTTTTTTTGTTTTAACTTATTTTAACGGGGTTCCTTACAAATAATTGTAATTTTACCCGATTGAGTTAACCCCCCCCCCTGATTTCTATATAGATATACAATATATAACTGTAATCATATTTATAACCATATTTACTGCTTTTAGTAGCGCTCCTGTGGATTCTGACGATTTAATTTTTGGGGGGGCCTTACTTAAAAAATATTTTCTCTTCAAGGAGGGGAGAGAGGTAGAAACTTGGTTTTAGTTGTTAGGGTGTTATAGTTAGTAGGGTTTACTTAATTTTAATTAGTGCCCGTAGTAGTGCTCTGGAGGTGTCCTGGGTTTTATTTTTTCACTCATCACTTAAACAAAATGTTTTCTCAAGACAATGAAAGACAATATAATCTCAAAATCATTTTTTATTTTGAACTTTTTTCATTTTACCATTTAAAGGCCAACGGATAAACCTGTACACTTTAAAATCTGTTTAGCACACCGTCTACGAATTCTTATTACGAACAACTTGAAAATCTGTTTAATTTATTTATGTGATTTTTTTGTATATGATATTTTTCTTCCGTTATACCATTAATATATTTCTTTATTTTTGTTTTTTTCTTGGGGCGGGGCAGAGGGAGTTATTAACTTGCTCCGAATTTTCTAACAGTTTATTCGAAAAGTTATAATTATTTGTCATTAACTAATTGTATCAAACTAATTTTGTTTCAAACTTGTTTTAACTCATTTTTTCTGTAACGACTTTTTTTCTAAACGAGTTGTCCTAAATTCTAAATTCATTTGAAAAACGTAAAAGCTCTATTTGCCATTAACAAAATACGAGTGCTCTGGACCATCGATAGATAAAGAATAAATAATTATAACTCGCATCTATCTATTTATCTATCTATCAATCTATCTATCTATCTATCTATCTATCTATCTATCTATCTTTAAAGTGTCACTTATCTATCAAGGTCAAGCTATCATAGGCCAACAACAAAATATAATCAAATTTGACCCAAGTTTAACAATAGTTGGCGTTACTAAAAAATATACAGAAAAGAAAGACACAAAACAAATCTCTTTTGAATCACACCGTAGATGATTACAACTCCTAACCTCTTCTTCTAGATATCCTAAATAATCTCGGAGATAAAAAAAAAAATCAAAACAGAAACCTCCTCATCAACCCCCTGAAAGTGAAGAACTTTGTTAATGGCCGATTCGAGTGACTCTCGAAAAATCTCTCGAGTATAAAATGGCCCTCACTGCCCCTCCCCTTCCTCTCAGGGAAATACAAGAAGCGGAGGCGATTCTTTCCTTCGTCACACAAACCAACATGCAATGGCGGCCAACGAGACCGGAAGTGAAAGGTTATGGGCATGCTCATATATAAGCAGAGCGGTTCAGCGGACGAGCAAGTTATTGGGCAGACGGTGAAAAGAGGTCGACAAGAATAACCGTGAAGGAGCGCGAGATCAGCGTTCGATAATCTTGAACCAATTACGAGTCGCTGATTGCGACGTTATCGACTTTTGTATAAGAGGGCGGAAATTCTACTCGAACAAGTGAATTTTATTCGCTTCATTAAATTAAGATTTACTTGTATTTTTTAAATGTATTTCTGTAAAAAAACATACAAAAAGCATCATCGTCCATCGCACCATTGATATAAACCAGTGTTCTGCTAACCTGCTTCCGGGTTGAATACAAAACGGTAGTCTTCAAGTTAAATCTAAACAAGTTCTTGTTGAACCGTCCCCATAAATAATCAAATTCTATCCAATTTACACCATTAACGATTGCTACACTACCACCTTACATTCATTAACCCTTATCCTCGAGTTGCCTGCGAACCTTGATAAGCGGTGACTCGCAAGTAAAAGAATAACAAAACCTCGAGAACTACATTCTTAGAAGCACTAAATTTTAGGGGCTAGTTTAACTAGGAGCAAAGTGTAATATGTGTTCTTATACTAAACTTGACAATTCCTGTTCTCGGTTAATGGTTTTTGTAGACTGTGTCCGGTTATATCCAAAACATTAGGACGCAAAGTTAAGACACCGGAAGTGGACTGGGTTTACTTAAATATAGAAATGGGAGTCAGTGAACATGAAACGAAATACAAAACCATGTAAAAATAATTCATTTCCAAAAATTATTTTACATCTTTATAATTAGTTTTTTTTAAATTGTTTTAAACATTTGTGTCATCACTAGGGTTGTGACAACAGCATATTCTTTTCATTGTTTTGACTCTTGAGTATATATCCGTTAATGTCTTATATATTTTTTATGTAGAATGATGTAGTTCTCGGTTGATTGACTGCGTCTTACGTTGTCGGATATATACCTGAGAGTCAAAATAATGAAAAGAATATTCTGTTGTCGCAGCCCTAATTATTACACACAAAAAACTAATGAGAATTTTTATTATTTAGATTTCTTTTTTTTTTGGGGTATATATATATATATATATATATATATATATATATATATATATATATATATATATATAAAGGGGTAGTCACCAACAATGTGTATTTTTTAACATTATTTTATTATTCCGTGTCTTGGTTTTTCATTGAGAATTATGTTTAGATCATTGTAATAATGTTTTTAAATCATTGAAATCGTTTTTAACGCATTTCAGACGTTCTGTGAAGCGTCCTCTTCAGAAAGAAATTTGGATGTTACATCGGCCGAAACCAGGATGAGGACAGTAGTCCGAATAATCCGAATAATATAATTCTTTGACTTTTCTGAAACAGCATCTGCATAACCGAAAGACACGAGTCACCATTGTGGAATTCTGCAAACAGTAGCCAGAAGAATTTGACCATTTTTGAAACGTTTTAAACTTTGGAATTCTAATCGCTAAAATTCTTCAGACAATGTAACCGACATTGTGTCCATTACTCTAAGATAAAACAAAATGAGAATACTTACACAATAAGACTATTTTATATATATATATATATATATATATATATATATATATATATACATACATATATATATATATATATATATATATATATATATATATATATACTTCCCTGCTTGTTTACTGTAAGTTCTTACTAAGTCGAATAAAATGCCATTTAATAACGTAAAGATCGAGAATCATAATCGCTTTAAGGTTGATCAATTTTAGGATGAACTGCACTAAGAGATTAAAGAAATATTATGTATGTATATATATATATATATATATATATATATATATATATATATATATATATATATATATATATATATATATATAAAGTTTTTCATGTAAACTATCTATATATATTAATGGGATAACGTATGCCTACATCCGAGTGACTGTCGTTTAATTGTTATAAACATCCATTTCTTATAACAAATAATTTTTGGCTTCGGTTTTGATTATAGTTGATGGCAATCAAGTCATTTATTTTTTATAATTTATTGTACCAATAATTCTTCATAAGTTTTGGTTTCGGTTTAGATTATAGCTGAAAGAATTCAAGTTATATGTACATATATACATATGTTTTTTTTCATAAGCATTGTTTCGGTTTCGATTCAAGCTGATGCACCTAAGTCATTAAGATATATGTTTTTATTTTTGAAATCTCAATTTTATAATATATAAAAATCGATAGAACATTAACTCTATGATAATATATACGAAGCCTGCAAGAATAAAAATATTATATTTAAACGTACTTTACAACCGGGCTACGCCAGGTGTCCTACAAGCTTAGATAAATACTTTTGCAGTTTTAACAAAAGAGCTATCATAATATCAGAGCGCCTCCATTTACACTGAACATCTACAGAATGGCAACATCAATATATTACATATGAATGAGTCCCCTTGTAGAATTTCCACAGACCCCTCTAGTATATAATTATTTCCACAATCAAACAACGCCGCAATTCACACAAACCAGGAAAGCCATATACGGGAAATCATAGACTCGAGATTAGATTGTCGTATGGTATCATTCTGAGAAGTGTAAACACCTTTCTTATGGGGCTTCATTCGTGGTTCTTAGGAGTTGGATTATTACACCGTTGTTAAGAAGAAGCGGATATATTCCACAGTTAAATTTCGTTGCGGTTTACTTTCTTGCGTGTTGTTGCATGGTGGCTCAGGTGGCAGGATAATCACCCCACATCCAAGTGTCGCTCGGGTTGCGAATCCCCAGTTTGGATGTCTTCCACTTATGACCCAAAACGAGAGCGAAACTGGAATCTAGGATTTACGTTCTACAGCTTTCATGATTTGTGGGAGCTGCGTCGTTGTTTCATTATGGAAATAATTGTATATATATTTGCATAAAAGAACACAATTATAGACTGTAAATTATAATTTACAAGAATTTATTGTCCGACAGTATACTAAAAAAGAAATTGGCTGATTAGGATATATATCTATATACTAACAGGGAGACCCCGCGTTGCCCGGGATTGAATGAGGATCAACGATTATTTCACATTCCTATATTTTTATTGTCATCGAAATCCGTGAAATCGGCCGGAAGGAAGCTCCACATGCTTCCATGCAGTAACTTAATAAAAAACAAATGTTATTCTACATTGCACTCTAGAGAACATATTATTTCTTTTATAAAATTATTTTATATAAACTTCTTTCCAGTTAACGAAAAAAAAAAAAACATTGAAAAATTTATGTGCGGGGTTTGTACCTAAAGACCACGTCATGCAAAAAAAAAAAAAAAACAACACAAAAAAAACACAAAACAAACAAACAAAAAAATACAGAAATGTTTCAAAGCTTATAAGATTCTTTGCAGTTAATGAAAAAAAAAAGAAGAAATTTACGTGCAGAGTTCGAACCTACAGACCGCGTCAGGTAACAAAATAAAACCCCCAAAACAACACGTTATCAACTTATCCACTGAAGAATTATCACGACCCGTTGTTCTATCATTGTTGCTAAGCGACAACATGGAAAAATAGCTTTACCGCTAATAGATAAATTTAAATGCAGGTATCGATTACCGATTATCGGTAATTATCAGGGGTATTCTGAGACAAAACTTTACTTAACTCCCAGACGTATACACTAAAGTTCTGTAAATTTTAAAGAAAATCTGTTCAGCCGTTTCGGAGTCTATAAGGAATGAACTCACACACATGGACAAAGTTGCATTCATATATATATATATATATATATATATATATATATATATATATATATATATATATATATATATATATAAGAGAAAAGAATAGACACCAAGATAAAAATATTTCCTAAGATTAATGCGTGCTTAAATATTTACAGATAAAAATATTGCTGAAATAACTTAGAATTGCATCTAACAACATTGAAGCATGCCACGAACTAAAGGAGCATCAGATCTATTCGAATTTTTGCGATTGCAAATCATAGGTCAACATGAACGGGATCTTAGTCAATGCAAAATAGGAAATCTTTCAATACCATTTTCTACTGTAAATAGAGTGATTATACGATTAACAAGAGAGGACAAAGAGCCCATAAAACCCCATCCAGGTCGACCCGGGCCCTCGTGCCTTATGTAAAGAAATGCTGAAGAGGATCCTCGGTGCAAAGCCTCAGGCATTGCAACAGAAGCTGGTATCAGTCCCAAAACAGCTGTCAGGTATCTTCACAAGCTGGGCTACTATGGTAGAGCTGCGAGAAGAAAACCTCTTCCTCGTCCTGCCAATATCAAGCGCAGAAAAGAAATAATAGATTTTCGATATATTTTAATAATTTCAACAGGGGCTTCGTAATAGTGGTATAGACTCTATAGCTGTGCGTTCGAGCCCTCATATAGTCAGTCGCGCTGATGAATTGTAGATGCGGCGATAACTTTTTATATATAAGTAAATAAATAAAAAATTATATATATATATATATATATATATATATATATATATAGTAAGTTATAAAATATATATGACGATTAAGCTACACTGAATATCCACTCTAGGACTCTTCAGGAATTTTAGGACTCTAGGAATTTTGTGGTTGTCTGTTGTTTTTATATACGCACCTTCTGTTAAGATTTTAGTTAGCCAATCAGCTTTCTAGTATCCACCGCGCCCTTCCTATCAGCCAATGAACATGCAGTTATCGGACAAAGGCCTATTTGACCTCTGGTTGACCTGTTCCTTTGTGTGTGCTCTATTTTGCCTGGATATCTAGTTTCTTGACCTATTTTAAAACCCCTAATCTAGATTAGATTATGTTTTTTATGTTAGTTTATATATATATATATATATATATATATATATATATATATATATATATATATATACACACATATATATATATATATATACACATATATATACATATATATATATGCATACATCTATGTGTGATAGTTTATGTATATTCATGTTTATTTAATTTATTTATTTTTTATTTCCTATTGTTTTTGTTTTAAAACTATTTTGTATCGCTATCATAGAGTAAATTTATCTTGTGAACACAGGTGTTCGTTATTTCTCTTCTACAGTTTAATAGATGTTGAGGTTTTTTAGAGTACAGGATAGCAAATTTTTCATGAAGGCATAATCGACATGGGTCGTCTACATGTGGTAGCTTGTCTTATTATTTTCCATTCGACTACCGGCGAATGTCCGCTTTCCTTGAGTTCCCAGTATTTATTTGCTAGCGTTGTTTTCATGCGGTGTTTTATATTGTTGAATGTACATTTGTGGTCATAATATCGATTTTTGAAATCTAAGGAAGTCATACCTACGTAATATTTCTTGTTATTCGGGTTTTCCTTCGCAAATATTGTGGCCTGGTAAACTACGCTTTTAGTTAGACATTTATTTTGAAGTGGGCAAAGTGTGCGGTTTCTACAGTTGCATTTATCTTGTTCGTTATTTGTATTTTTATTTTTATTTCTAGTTTTATGTATGTATATGTATATATGTGTGTGTGTGCGTATGTGTATATATGTACATAAAAAACCCTAATCTAGATTTAAAACTGGTCAAGAAACTAGATATCCAGGCTAAATAGAGCATACACAAAGGAACAGGTCAACCAGAGGTCAAATAGGCCTTTGTCCGGTAAGTGCATGTTCATTGGCTGATAGGAAGGGCGCGGTGGATACTAGAAAGCTGATTGGCTAACTAAAATCTTAACAAAAGGTGGGTATATAAAAACGACAGACAACCACAAAATTCGCGCATAAGCCTGAAGAGTCCTAGAGTGGATGAAACGCGGAATATTCAGTGTAGCTTAATCGCCATTTAAATTTTACTAACTAGCTCTACCTACGTATTGAGCACTTTTGAAGTAAATACTTAAAGTTTACGCATAAATTTATACTTTCGTATATTAATTTTATGTGAGTAAATGAAGTAGCTATATATATGCATGTTTGGGCTGAGCACTGTCGTAAATATATCTCACGCACTACGTTATTTGTTTGTTTGTAAATAAACAAGCAAATAACGTAGTGCGTGAGATATATTTAATGAAACTCCAGCTTTTATTTTTAAACGTTGGTTTCATGCTTGATCAAGATTCATCACTAGCATTGCTTAAGAAATATCGAATCTTTATTCTAACTAGCAGTCCTCCCGGCGTTGCACGGGCATAAGTTACACTTAAATATGATACTTTAATTCATGCAGATTACGCATTATTATTGAGTCAATTCTCTATCGCTTTTTATATTGTACCTAATGTATAATAGTCGGATCAAAACTAAAGAAATATGACTTGTAAATAAACAAACAGCTCGAAAACTGTAAAAGTTGTGGACGAGTGTTTATTTAAAAGTAAAATTTGTTGTGAACACCGATTTCATGGGCCGTTGGGTAGCACTAGCAACTATCAATGCGTTGGTTGTAGGTTTAATCCCCGAGTAAGGAAAGATGGTAGTCTAGATGCACTGATGAGTTGTGATATAACGAAACATTAGTGTGCGGATGAGTATATATATATATATATATATATATATATATATTTTTTATTTTGAACAGAATAAAAATATCTAAAATAAATATGTTCTAAGGCATGAGCACTTACTAGTTCCTAGTCGTGAATAACTCATGTTATGATGCTTTTCGACTAGGACAAGGCTCTACGGACAAATTTGTCTTTAGTTGATCATTGACAACTAAATATTTTCGCCAAATAGAAAAGTTACTAGTCAAATCCACAGGATTTTTAGAATATGACATCTTCGTTCTACGACGAGTATGTACTTCAAAGATTTTTTTATTTTTAAAAATAAATTTAATTCTAAATATACACAAAATTGTATGTTGAAACTTGAACGTATAAACATTCGAATTTCCTCAGATGTTTTTTAAACAGCTTTTGCTAAAAACGAGTATATTTTTAAAACTCTTTTATTGCTTAAACAATTTGACTTTGTTCGTTTTATTAAAAAAAGATGAAAAGATATTTTTCACTCGGTAATGAACTTTGCAAGAGCGTCGTTGAAAGAAATACAATCCCCAAAAGATAAGCGTTCCATTATTTTTAGTCGCCACTTTGAAAACTCACTCGCAATGCGACTGTTTCACTCGCAATGTAGAGCCCTGTAGGACCATTAAAACATTTTGTCTAATAAAAATTGCCCCTTTTTTTTTTTTTTTATTCTCACATTAATCCGGTCTTGTTCTACATCCATCCCTCGCAGGGAGACGTTGAATCGGAACCATAAACCAATATTTCATTTTTCACTCGTACGTTTAATATAATTCCCGGGCAACAACGCGAGCCAACAATGAAATAAATGAACGAATGAGTTGTTCTAATAGCCAGGATAGGTTTTAATCAATTCAGCCATGAAATAGAATCGGCTAAACGAATCTTAGACGATGCTGAGGAGCAAACATCTGCTTTGACAAAATATTCAATGATTAATTCTGCGAACGTTTTGTTTTGTACCCGAATGTAAACATACATTGCGTTACCAACAGGCATAGCTGACGCTGTCCGGCAGTATATGACAAATAGAAGTGACAAACGTGTTTATTATTTTCCTCTCTTTTCTTCTTTTTCTCCCCCTTTATATATATATATATATATATATATATATATATATATATATATATACATACATACATACATACATTATATATATATATATATATATATATATATATATATATATATATATATATATATATATGGCAATTAAGCTACACAGAATTTCCGCATGTCATCAGGGAGAGGACTCGCCAGGTACGAAACTGATGTTATTGCGCGTTTTTATAAATATACGTGGTATTAAGTTTGCTAGCTAACCAATCAGTTTTTTGTTGTTCCCGCTTTCGTTTTTAATAGCCAATGGCCGTGCTTTTATCAGAAAAAGATTTAGTTGACTTTTGATTCACTTTTCTCTTTGTGTATTTTTGAAGATTCGGCAAGATATACCTTCATGTGTAGCTTGTCGACTTCGAGAATCTGCACAGAGTTTCTAATGGAACCCCTCTTACTTGATCCACGGAAGTGAAATGCTCTCGTTCCGTCAGCCGTGAAGTCTGAAATAGTTCACAATTGTAATCTTAGTATTGTCTCCACTGAGGATTGAACCTTCAGTCTACAGGCGACTGTCATTTAGAACTGAATTTTACCTAGTACTGTATCCGTTACACAACGCCCGTATCTAACTCATGGAGTAAATAATAGCTTGTGTTCAAAATTCCAGACTATATTTTCTGTCTGTTTCGATAAATAATAAATAATGTCGCCACTCTAACTTTTTCTTAGCCAGGATAAGTACTAAAAATTAATCGAAATAAAATATAGTAAAATGAAACAAAAAAACAAAAAAAACAAAACAAAAAAAACAAACAAACAAAAAAAACCCCCAAAAATAGGCTAGGCAGAATCAAATATCGATATGACAGACAAATATGTATTTGTGCCTGACTTTAAAAATCTGACAAGACTACTTTATATATAGTCGGCCGTACGTAACTATATAATTTTATTTCAACATACTAACTGTGATATGGGAAAAATATGCAAATGCATTATGCAAACTAAGAAAGGGAACAATTATTATTTTTTTCATACTAAGATAAGAAGTTTATTAACGCTGCGTGTTTTTATTTTAGTTTAATGCGATGGTAGATAAAAATAAATTTAAGAAACCTTTTGAAAACATCTGGAATTTATTATGAAGAAAAGTATGTTTTGAAAATTTGCAGAAACAAGTATAACAAAAAATGTCCTTTTAAACAAACACATTTTGAATATTAAATACATACATGCATACATACATACATGCATACATAATACATACATATATACATACATGGTGTCCAAAAATTCGCATATTTGTGTTATTTCAAAACATTATTCATGACACATGGTAGAATCTCTGGATTGTGATTTAACTGCCTTATTTCGTTCCTGATGTTTTTTTTTCAATTCTTGTAGGGTTTTGAGTTTGTTAACGTTAACTCTTTCATAATATTTCGAATTGTGTTGTGGCTTGGGCTATCTCTTACATGAAAATGCCGTAGATAAGTTCTTTGAGTAAAAAAAAAAAATCGTCCCCTGATTTTGGTAAAACAATTTCACAAGTGGCGTACGTTGTTCAATGTTATACTTATCCATAATTAATTTCCAAAATGTAAAAATATCTGAAATATAGAAAAAAAAAATCATTAATGGTAGAATGACAAAGATTTTCAACCCTTAAGTGACTTTTTGGACACCCTGTACATACACCTCTTATGTATATATATACACGTTTTCGAATCCGCCTAAAAAATTATAAGACGGCAATCAGACAAAAATCCCCCACACCACTAGCAAACCACTTCAATTTACCTGGACACACGATAGACAATATTAGATGCCTCCTAATAGACTCAAATTTCCCGTCAACAAAAATACGAAAACAAAAAGAAATACAATGGATCATCCGACTAAACACTCATAAGACAGGTCTTAACACAGACCTTGGCCAACTTAAATTCTACAAATACTTCCAAAAATAATTAACACAATCACCTATTCATACATATATACTTTTACATATGTATTAACCTGTTCTTGTTCTATATTGATTTGAATATGTATATTACATCTTTTCGTTTTATAGCTAATACATGCGTTATTCTCTTGCTATACTTATTATTACTTCATTCATCTCCATTATTATTATTATTATTATTATTATTATTATTATTATTATTATTATTATTACTACTACTATTATTATTTTCGTTATACCTAATCTTCTATCTGCCCCATTTTCCTATATATGCACCATTTATATATATATATATATATATATATATATATGTATATATATATATGTATATATATATATATGTATATATATATATATATGTATATATATATATATGTATATATATATATATATATATGTATATATATATATATATATATGTATATATATATATGTATATATATATATATGTATATATATATATATGTATATATTTATATGTATATATATATATGTATATATATATATATGTATATATATATATGTATATATATATATGTATATATATATATATATATATATATAGTGGATATGGTAATTAATAAAAGCTGAAGAAAGTGCTCAATATTGTTGTAGAGCAAATATGCGTTTTATTTTTTATTACCGTATCTTTCTGTTAAGTTACATTATTGTTTCGGCTACATTATTGTTTCGTTTCTTTGGCCGTCTGTAGCGTCTTCAGACTTTTACAGAAATGTTCGCTACAAATCTCCAGTTCTTTCAACGGTTTTCTTTGTCTTTTTCATTTCGATACTTTTTTGTGACCAAAAGCGGAGGTCCGCTTGAAATATAAAAAATAATAAAGATATAAAATACAAAAAGTAACATCGTTTTTCATGCTTCAAAAAACCCTCATAACCTTTAAACCACTATATATATATATATATATATATATATATATATATATATATATATATATATATATATATATATATATATATATATATATAACGACTTCATTTAATCACATAAATTAAATTAATATACGAAAATATAATTGTATGCGTAAATTTTCGGTATGTACTTAAACAGTGCTTAATACATGGCTTACTATATATAGTCCGCCGTACGTAACTATATAATTTTATTTCAACATAATAAATGTGATATGGGAAAAAATATGCAAATGCATTATACGAACTAAGAAAGGGAATATATATATATATATATATGTGTGTGTGTGTGTGTGATTATATATATTTTTCCATCATAAGTAAGTATATTAACTTATTGCGGACACGTTGGAGATACGTTTTCGACAATCAGTCCGACAGTGACTTTGCTGCTGTTTGGCTGAGGTGTGGCCCATCCTCCCAGGCTCTGCCAGCTCTTTTAGAAGTGTTTAGTTTATCACTAATTGCCTGAGGCAGCACCACTGGGACCTGCCGACGGAGCGGCTGAGGCATATTTGTAGGTAAAAGTGCGTTAATTCTAGTGATGGTCGGTGATGGTGGAGATTGGATAAGTTAATTTATTTTAAATGGCAGCTCTTCAAGTACCTGTTCAATTTTGTTTTCCTATTTGCTAGTTAATTTTTCGTAGGGGGGGAAAAAAGAAATTTGTAAAATTCCATTATATTTCTTGTTTTTGAACAATACATTTTGTAAATGTTTATTTGAATTATTTAATTTCCCCGATTACTTTGGACATTTATAATTCTATTTTATTAAGGATTACGAATGATTTTCAAAAGTCTCATTTCGGATTCATCCTACTCTGGATTTTACTGCCTTTCTCAGATTTTTACCATATCCCTTTTCTCTCTTTTTCTCGTTTATTGCTTTCCTAACCTCATTGAATCCCTATAAACTTCCACGAACTGTTAAATAACTTTTTGATGCAAATATGATAAGTTTCAGACTACTAGCTTCCTTTAATACCTGCAAAATTTGTTGTATATTTCGCAAACCGCTTCCTTCTGATGAGAAGAATTGCATCCCTCGAAACTCCATGGAATAAGGGGTTTCTTGTTTATTTATACTCCTTGTCGGATAATTAAAATTTTGCAAACCTTCCTACTGCTAATATAAGATACAGATTGCTTATACAAAAATTTAGACCGTAAACATTTGTATAAGAGGTATCGCCTGAAGAGGTCCCTAATTATTTGTAAGTAGCTAACCAAAACATGCTGATAAATGTGTAGCGACATATAAGTGTTTATATAAAACAAATAAAAAGTATATCTTCCTCTACTTCAGTGTTGAACACTCTTCTATGAACCCCGTTAAAATTAATTATCTGCTTCACCTTTGAAAAATATTAACCTAGAATTATATATATATATATATATATATATATATATACAGTGATGATCATATTTATTGGCACGGTAAAATAAAAGTTAAATTTTGTCTAATAAATTCTAAAAAAGGGATTAAATTAAAGAAAATAACAAAGTATATTATGTATTTTTAACTGGCCTTTCCGATGCAGCAATCGGATTTTAGAAAAAATAAATAACAAAGGAACAACAAACATAATTGC